>NW_008792028.1:0-206 GCF_000715545.1 Opisthorchis viverrini
GCTGCCCGTAAATGCAACAGATCTACTTGCTGCGTTCCGTTATTGGTCTGTTACCTTTTGTCGGATTAGTTACTAATAACAATTGCTGATTATTTTTCAGTCAAACCAACTTCCTGTTGTGGTTTTCAGGATGCAGTTGTCATGTGAGGGCCGCGATACCTTTTAAGACCAAATACTTATACGCTAAGGTATAACTACGTCAGATG
>NW_008792029.1:0-206 GCF_000715545.1 Opisthorchis viverrini
GTTTATGATATCTGGTACTGGAGTAGAACGTATGGCTGATGAGAACTCGGGAACTAAGCCCAAGTGGTGAGCACCAAGAAGAGCGAAACAGAAAAAAATTTCAACAACTCTGTGAGTAGTATGTTCTGTCAAGGTCAATAAACTATCTTCTCTAATTAGTTTCCCACCTGCTAGCTCACTGATTATCAACTTGCGCTCAGTACAGA
>NW_008792030.1:0-206 GCF_000715545.1 Opisthorchis viverrini
TCGCGGCTGTTGGAAAGGCGCAACCATCCTATGGCACCATAGATATACCGATGTTTGCGTTGTCTATTTAGTGTTACGATCGGAGATCGTCCTCGTATTAGTGAAAATATTCTGCAAGGGTTGGTTTCAAAATTACCAATGAATCGAATAATCGAACGAAATGCATCCAGGGCTCAGAGGAGGTTCATCAGAGCGCCACGTCCAGT
>NW_008792031.1:0-206 GCF_000715545.1 Opisthorchis viverrini
TCTTCGTCAGATCGTGTAGGCTTCCCCGACTGGACCAAAAGACGACCATATTCGGTTAGAAACTTTGGTAAGAATGGCCCAGGATAGCACTCAGTAGTTAAACATGTATTGCTTGTTTGTCTAAAGACGCCCTTTTCATGACTGAGTAGCATAATACTTTCCTGTTCGATGATATGAACAGTTGTTCGCTGTCAGATATGCCAGTT
>NW_008792032.1:0-206 GCF_000715545.1 Opisthorchis viverrini
ACAGCATGATATCAGTTTTCAACACCGATACTTTGCTGTCATAGATGTACTCAGGCTGAACGGAACAGCCACTTTAATCCATGTTTACCAAGTGCACAGGTCACATTTGTGTCTTGCTGAGTTGAAGGTGGTGAACTACCCGAGACGATGAAATTCTGCTGTATCCACATGATAAGTCTGAAGAAAGGCGAGACTCATACCGCACT
>NW_008792033.1:0-206 GCF_000715545.1 Opisthorchis viverrini
ACACATACTGCGCCACTCCAAGATGCATGACAACCAGGGCAAATCCGGGCCGTCATGCTTAGTCGACGACACAGTAAACTTTTATACATTTCCTGAAATAAGTGGCACTCCAGATATATTAGAGGTAGGTGTGAATTTCACGCTACCGGATGTGTGGCAAGTAGACGAGCACATCGCAGTGCAATGCAATAGGCTAACCTTTCCGA
>NW_008792034.1:0-206 GCF_000715545.1 Opisthorchis viverrini
CTGGCATCAATAAGAGACCTTCCTGAAGCCGATTTATCCCATCTCGGGAGATGTCCGCTGAGATTTTCTATAAGTGGTGATGTCCTAGCGTAAGATAGAACGATAAATACAAAACAGAGCAATCTGACGCAGACAACAATGAAAGGAGACTGCTACAATAGAAGGTCGGTTTCAATATGAGGTCCAGGTTAATAACCTACCTTACA
>NW_008792035.1:0-206 GCF_000715545.1 Opisthorchis viverrini
CACATCCTGATTCTGTGTGCATCGAATGCATTTTGCCAGTGCCGAATCCAGGAGGAACCACAAGTTCTAGACAAACTTTGTCGTATACACTTCATGAGCGAAGCTCTGCATATGGTAGCGAGCACTGGTACACGTTGATCTTTCTACAAGGACGTCAGCTTCGAAGGTTCAGATCGTAAACTAAGCTGTGAAAATAGCGTTAATAC
>NW_008792036.1:0-206 GCF_000715545.1 Opisthorchis viverrini
ACGGTGACTTTGCAGTGAAGGAAGCAGAGTGACGGTGAAACGAACACCTGGTTTAAGGGTGCACAGGGAGTCCTGTAAAAGAACTAAGAGAATCGAAGGCGAAATTGAAATAAAGGAAGTTAAAAAAACCGAGCAACCGCAATGAAAAATGGAATAAATTTTGGAGACGTAAATTATTTTGCAAAAAGTAAAATTACATTAGGCGC
>NW_008792037.1:0-206 GCF_000715545.1 Opisthorchis viverrini
CGGAACAGTTGCAGCTGGAACCAATGCGCAAATGGCCCACAATTTGCCTCTGCTAAACGGACAGATTGAACGTAAGAAACACCATAAATTACATGATGATGTTGAGAGGAAGATTGCCAGAAAACTGGCTGTAATTTTCCAATATATGTTGACCGCCGAGCTCATAAATTCGATCAAAAATGTTTTGTCAACAGTGGGTGATGTCA
>NW_008792038.1:0-206 GCF_000715545.1 Opisthorchis viverrini
AAGCCTTTTTGCAGTGTTGTTTCTCAAAACCGCATGAATTTGTGAAACGCACTAATCCATCAATGGTCACGCTTTGGATTGGCATCTGACGGTATACAACCATATGGCTGTCCTTCCAGTAGCGTCACTGCTATTGATCATCACATGAAACCGGCCGCGTTCCGAAGAAAGCAAAGCGGTCTTGGAAAGCCTAACATCGGATACAG
>NW_008792039.1:0-206 GCF_000715545.1 Opisthorchis viverrini
AGGTAATATCTCCTACTTCTTGGGGCCTAGCACGCATCAGCTACGAGGAATAACGTGGCACGAATCAGTCACTAACGGTGACGCCGTGTAAGTCATCATCATCTTCAGGTCTTATGTTCCTTTAACCTTTCACGAGTTATTCAAATATATGAATGCGTCCACGGTGATTATCCCTCAAAATGACTTAGTTACATGGGTGTCACCCG
>NW_008792040.1:0-206 GCF_000715545.1 Opisthorchis viverrini
TAATAGAAACACTACTACTAGTAATAACTATCTTTCAGCTGCAACACCCCCTTTCGGTGTATAGCTGCCTTGCAACCCGAAGGAAGCACGCGGGCTGAGTTACTGCCAAAATGTTCAACTCTTGATAGGGGCAGTCAAGATGCTGAGGTTGAGTTTGAACCACGGACATTCATGTAGATAACTTCGTGCCTTATCCACTGAGGTAT
>NW_008792041.1:0-206 GCF_000715545.1 Opisthorchis viverrini
CCACGCACGGTGTCCCAGCGCGCGCCCTCGCATAAATGCCGAATTTCAGGCTTGAAAACGAGAATTGACATCCCCTCTAACCTTTGGAATTAAAAGAGATAAGATAGAAAGCATCCGGCTTAAAGTAATCAAATTAACTATCTTGTTAGGTTCTTTCATGTCCTTAGGATGAGTTCCTTCGGCTTCTAAAATAACATCGTTCCATT
>NW_008792042.1:0-206 GCF_000715545.1 Opisthorchis viverrini
ATTGGCAAACGCAACACTAATATATGTGGGTTGGGTAGACTGTCACCAAGATCGGCGATGTGCAGGATAGCCAAACCTTGATTCTGCAACTGAACAACGCATGGGAAAATGGGTGGAGAGTCACGCGAAGCATCTTCGCCACCAGGTTGTTTGGAAAAGGTCTCGATCAACGGGACAGATCACAAGTGACGAATGACTGAGTTCCT
>NW_008792043.1:0-206 GCF_000715545.1 Opisthorchis viverrini
GTTCGCTCCAGGAAAGTGTTTTACACCACTAAATACCAATAGCAACGGATGGCCTTCCAATATTTCTACCAAAGGCAGTGAATATTGATGACCGGAAAACGGTGTTGAACTAACCTGTTGGAAGTGCCCGTGATTAGCTCGTGCATCCTTCGAGAACACGAATCAGTATTATGTTGAAACCGTATCCAGTTTCGGAGTTGTCGGAA
>NW_008792044.1:0-206 GCF_000715545.1 Opisthorchis viverrini
ATTACTATGACCACTGATGTGACGGATGTTACTAGTAAACTGGATAATATAGTCTAACTGTCTGCTTCCCCTGGGGGAATATCGATCGGACGTTGCATTGAATGCGAAGGTGAGCGAGTTATGATCTGTAAGAATCACAAAATGTCGGTTTTCGAGAATATGTCGGAAATGGCGTAGAGCTAAGTAACTAGCTAGAAGCTCCCGGC
>NW_008792045.1:0-206 GCF_000715545.1 Opisthorchis viverrini
CATGTCAGGCCGATGATGGCGCGGCACTGCCAAACCCGGTTTGATAGCGTACCAGCAACTGTTCCATTTCTCCTCCCAACAGTGTCCGTTTGCCTACTCGTTCCATTAACTGTAAAACCCTGCAAAAAAGCGTACCCGGGACGTTCGTTCCAAAGCTGGCCAGCCTGGTTTTCTGCCGCAATTTCGGCTTGCCCCTTCCATAGGTT
>NW_008792046.1:0-206 GCF_000715545.1 Opisthorchis viverrini
CAAATGAGTTTAGCGACTGCTTCGCGCCTCCGGTGAGCTCGTGGACAGGGCTTTCAACCGCAATGTGCCTCGAAATGTTATATTGGAAGAATGGTGAAATTCGGTCCGTTAGTACGGTACCCCGAGCAGACTTGAGGGAACCGAGATTGTGTATTGCTGTAGGACCGAGAACCAGTGTACAGCTGCATCATTGCTGTTGGGGATCA
>NW_008792047.1:0-206 GCF_000715545.1 Opisthorchis viverrini
TTATGATCAGGCTTTTGAGCCAGTGTGAAGACATTAACTACTCCTTTGTCTAAGTTTGTGAAGTAGCCCAGCCCACATAAAACAATGAAGTTTACAACCATCGCATTGTGACATCAAATCGTCTTGTAGCGTAGAGTACAATGAGTAAGCGATGCCCCATACTGCGCTGTTACCATCTAACCCCTCCTAATCCGCCCTGTAATCAC
>NW_008792048.1:0-206 GCF_000715545.1 Opisthorchis viverrini
TACAAAACTGCAAGCGGATTGTTGTTGACTTCCAAGATTATGAGTTTTTCCTGGGAGAACTATGCTGTCCCCTGGAACAGGATGTCTTGCTTTGTGATAATACCACTTTTCTGCAGGAAGTGGGGAAGATTAAAGTGTTACTGAATGAATTACCAGGAATCAGAGAAAACCGTTGCCTTAATTGCCGTAAGTTGTACGAGAACACA
>NW_008792049.1:0-206 GCF_000715545.1 Opisthorchis viverrini
TCGTCAACTTTACCCTGTTGGGGTAAGCTGGTTGTAGTGCAGAGAATGGGTTGTCCTGGTTTCGTCCCGTTTGACGGTAACATGCTCGCAGCATCCATTCTACAGGCAACCCCAGTGGTCACCACCAAGGAAACATAGCTCTTCCCCAACAAAGTTTACCCTAGAATGGTAACCCCGGGAACAAAAGCCACCCTTTCCTTTATTTT
>NW_008792050.1:0-206 GCF_000715545.1 Opisthorchis viverrini
TCCACACACGCAGATCAGTGTCAAATCATCCAATTCAAGGTGCAAAGTTCGGGCTCACAAATTCATTGGTACTGCTCAAAGGTCAACAGAACTCAAGCCATAGCCTTTCTAGTCAGAAGCTCACACCTTAGGTTCGGTACCGTTTCGGGTGCGAACCCAGCCCGGAATTCTGATGGCTAGGAATCAGCTGATCAACCGCACAGGAA
>NW_008792051.1:0-206 GCF_000715545.1 Opisthorchis viverrini
GTTCCGTCGACGGAGAACCACTCGGCAAGTTTCCTTAAAACCGGCTAACTACATTCGCGCTAGATATCGGTTACGTTTTTTGACGCTCAAGTGTTACGCGCATGGGATGGAGGACAATCTCACATTCATTTGAGCCAAACTTCTGGTGGTCTGGCTCCTCGAGCTGGTTCCAAGTCACTTCCCTATCCACCTTTGTTCTTTTCTTC
>NW_008792052.1:0-206 GCF_000715545.1 Opisthorchis viverrini
TGCGAAAACCACCGTGGCATCAGCCTGGTTGCTGTAGAATCGAAAGTGCTCCCTGGTATTATCCTTCAAAGGTCAGCCGAACAGAGGGAGAGGAAAATCCGTAAAAACCAAGATAGATTTTGTCCTGCAAGATTTTCACATTCCGACAGATCCTGAAACAGCGACACTGCTTTTGGCGACCAACAATGGCTGTCTTCCTTGACTTG
>NW_008792053.1:0-206 GCF_000715545.1 Opisthorchis viverrini
TGCCGCCCTATTTCCTCCACCGTTGCGGTTAATATCCCTGCGTCAGCCGGTTGATTTGGTGCTTCAATCGGGCGCCTCCTCCTATCCAATTGATATGTCCTTTTGAATGGTACTTTCCTGCTTCACTCGTCCGGTTATTTTTGCAGTCCAAACGGACCAATAGATTCACCATGTTCGGTACACTCCAAGTGGCCAATCACGTCAGA
>NW_008792054.1:0-206 GCF_000715545.1 Opisthorchis viverrini
AGGATTTGAACTCCGAATATCTGACATGCGAACGAACGTGTTTCCTCAACTCCGTTAACACACGCTGGACGCACCTGAATGATCATGTCTGAACGGTCAAACGTGCTCACGCTTGAGCGATGGGATTAGTTTGCCCGACGATCACTTAGTAACTGCGCAGATTGTTTCAACAGACTGACTGGTAAATTGTTTGATCGACTGATTGT
>NW_008792055.1:0-206 GCF_000715545.1 Opisthorchis viverrini
AAAACGCTTGGGATCCTAAACCCTCAATGAAATGTGATGTAATTGGATCTTGGGGGACACTGGCAGTGTCGACATGTCGTCAGCTCATAGCTAGATTAGACGAAAAACTATCCATTTCTATCAATAAAAAGATGAGATAATCACCTAGATTGACTGTCGGATCATTAGGTCCAACATAAATTATCGATCGCAACATCAACTTATTT
>NW_008792056.1:0-206 GCF_000715545.1 Opisthorchis viverrini
CTTGTTGCTGACACTAAAATATATTTTGCTCCAATTCTTTCTGCACCGCGACGTTGCTCGAAGCAGCATAAACGACGACAATTTCCTGCATTTTACTGTCGCCGCATATCGGCATATATTCATTAAGGGCTGCCATACTGAGATCGTAATGTCCGTCCCTGGTTAATCGAGCAACGTGATAATTTGACGCTAAGCTGGGACAACTC
>NW_008792057.1:0-206 GCF_000715545.1 Opisthorchis viverrini
CTGCTACAAGTACAGTCATAGCTCCAAGCTGTTACGTTATACACTTTTTCCAGAATACTGTCATGGCAATTTTGCAGTTTTCTCGACTGTTTTCAATTAGACCAATTGTAAATTTCGGGGTTCAACACTGGTACTATAGAGTAGGCATGCATCTGTCAAAGCGGCACGTTGTTTTTGGCGGTAACACACTACTCACAAGGCTACTG
>NW_008792058.1:0-206 GCF_000715545.1 Opisthorchis viverrini
CAACCCGTAATCAATCAGCACACTTTATGCTTACCACGTTTCCCAGCTTCCACAATCATTACAGCTAAATCATTAACCCATCCGAGCATTTGATGATGGCGACAGTAGACCACCCCCTATGGAAAATCCATGTGTTTGAATAGAATGGCTATGGTCACATATAACCACACTGAATTTTCATATATATGTATATATACATATATATA
>NW_008792059.1:0-206 GCF_000715545.1 Opisthorchis viverrini
GGCATCCATTTTCGTAGCAGATTGTTCGACATGTCCGATCGGCGATACGTTTTTCCTCCAGTTCCAGGAGACAATTTGGTCGGCATATGCAAGAAGGGAACTGACATAAGCCTAACACATTATCTGAGAGTCCATGTGAGTAATTCAGGAAAATGTGCGCCGAACACTTCGTATAACGAGCCGCTGGCTATTCGCAAAATGAGATT
>NW_008792060.1:0-206 GCF_000715545.1 Opisthorchis viverrini
CGAGTTTGGGTCCCCGCCTAACTGCTGCACCCTTCGCCTAAAACCGCACGAGGTTATGTTGCAAGTCCGTCTGAACAGCTCAAAATAGGGGAAGATAATCTTTCTGTCTGTCATCCATGGGAATGTATCTTTGATACATCTGTGCCACATTTTCTTGTAGATTAGTTTACGGGGAGTTTTATGGAGATGAAATTGAGGTTGTCAAA
>NW_008792061.1:0-206 GCF_000715545.1 Opisthorchis viverrini
ACACGGGTACCCTGGTACTGCATCCACAGACATTGTGGGGTTCCGGTTGTTAGTCAGTTCGCTGCGATTGGCAGTTTGACTGCAAACGTCCCATCAATAATCAAGATGGCATCATAGGTGCCAAGATAAATGGGGTTTCCAAAAGAACGTCGCGGGATGCATATAAGGTGTACGTAGATGTTAGGAGGTTCTATATTAGGAGGTCC
>NW_008792062.1:0-206 GCF_000715545.1 Opisthorchis viverrini
TCGTTATCACCGCTTTTCGTCCGACAAATGTAGTTGTCAAAGCTTGAGTTCTTTGCTATTTGATATCAACTGGTCCCTGCCTTCGATATACAGAATGAAGTGCAAGGCTCATAGCATGTCCACTGGAAAAGAAGACATCTGCCTTAAGTGAGCTTTGGTAAAGGAGGATTTCGGACGAAAACCTCACGACTAACTACAGGTTGCCA
>NW_008792063.1:0-206 GCF_000715545.1 Opisthorchis viverrini
CAGGTAAACGTGGAATATAAACCGAGGGTGGGCGTTGTCCAATTTTAGGTTTCTTTTTTCAAATGCCTAATATGGAAGCTCATGATCTGTTTGATATTTGGAAAATCAAAGTGGCTCGGACATGACCGTTCATGGAAATATGAAGTGCAGTTTGAGCCACAAGACTGTGAATTTGACAGGTTACCCACGGCTCATTTCCTACTGGT
>NW_008792064.1:0-206 GCF_000715545.1 Opisthorchis viverrini
ACGTCCCAAATTAAACTGGCGCCACGAATTTATCGATCCGTATTCATTATGGGCCAGTAAAACTTCACCAGACATCGTGAACTATATTACCTTTTCGTCAGAGTTTCGCGTCTCATTAATTTTGTGTCCTGACTCTTTTCTCCTTCACGAAAGAATCAAGAAGCACTCCCCCGGTCGTTGATGGTATGCTGCTGATATCCTCATGG
>NW_008792065.1:0-206 GCF_000715545.1 Opisthorchis viverrini
CACGTTTCTCAACAGCTTACCGTTTTTTGTTAGTAGTTGTAGCACAACACCGAAGTCGCCCGGTTTCGCTATCTTCAAAGAACTTTCCTCTTCGAAATGTTATGTTCGTAAACCTTGACCATCCCTTTCAATGGTAACGGAACGTCCCGTTACTCATGTTTCCTGTCCGTAATTTGCCTGATAGTTCCGGTGACAGTTTTCACTCC
>NW_008792066.1:0-206 GCF_000715545.1 Opisthorchis viverrini
CTAACTGCCCCGTTACTGATTCGCCGACATTAGCCCACGCGAGCTATGGCATTCCCTTCACAACAGATGGATTTCAACCGAGCGCAACGGGACGACAGTTTTAGGCATACATAAAAGGAGTCTAGGCATGACCCAGTGTGCCTTACGAGCGTTGGACAAAATTATGGAGATCTTTGACTCCGACATGCCAGTATGTGAGGGAAAAC
>NW_008792067.1:0-206 GCF_000715545.1 Opisthorchis viverrini
TGATGGAACAGTTTCATATTGCACCACTGTGCAATGTCAAAATACATCAAATCTGCTTCCTTTCACAAACGAGCTGAAAGGACTTTCATTTGATTAATAAAAACAAATATTTACTGAACGGTGAAATGAAAGGACACGTAATAGTCTACTAGGAACACAAATGGCTAAGATGGGATTCAAATATACAAACACCCTGGCGAAAACTT
>NW_008792068.1:0-206 GCF_000715545.1 Opisthorchis viverrini
CATCAGGTAGGCGTAGTCCCTGAGTTCCCCCTCAGTTAAACTTATGTTCTGCCTGAGCGCAAATCGTACCCAATTTGTGAAATACGCTCACTTGCCAAGAATGTCACAACCGATCTTGAGCTATCGAAGAGATTCAACAAATTTGTGAGTAGCTTCTTTCAAGAAAGTATACAATAGCAACTGAAACATTAGGTGGCCTGTGTGCA
>NW_008792069.1:0-206 GCF_000715545.1 Opisthorchis viverrini
TTTATTTCATTTATTTTTCTAAGTCATCGGTGGTCAAACATATGAAGCCATCTCGGATACTCCACCAGATCTGTCCAGGTCTTGCAGCCGTACAACAATCCAGCCCGAACTGCATTCTCATCAAATTGTCCTTTCAGACTCTGTGAGATTCCCTCTTGATGCCACCAGTTATGCAAACTGACAAATGCAGTTCCGGCCCTCGAGAT
>NW_008792070.1:0-206 GCF_000715545.1 Opisthorchis viverrini
ACCTACCTTTCTCGTACAATGCGCTCATGGGCATCTCGTTTCTGCGTCACTTTGCCGTCATTTACGACGTGGATAATGATGTTGTGGGATTCGCCGAACCGATTTGAGAGGCTTCATCCATGTACTAATGCTTGTTCCGCTATTGTGATATAACGGTTTGTTTTCCCGCTACTTTTGGGTGTTCCGAAATTTTGGAGAGTATTTTC
>NW_008792071.1:0-206 GCF_000715545.1 Opisthorchis viverrini
TGAATTATTTTGAACAATATAACATGGATTCCATCTATGGATGGCTTCACCTTCTGGTTTAAATCCAATTAGTTATATATGCTTTCCACATCAATTGACGTAACTGATTTGTGAATATACGAACGTAGCTTGCGGCTGCATAATCCTCGAACAACAACTTGCGCGAGAGACATTGGGGCTACTTAAAGGATTAGCCTCTTGGTTGT
>NW_008792072.1:0-206 GCF_000715545.1 Opisthorchis viverrini
GGTTGATTCTCATCATTGCTCGGTTGTCTCTCGATTGTGAAGACCATTTTGGGTATATCATCCTAAAGGTTTATGTCCACATTCTAGAAACAAAAATGTCTAAACCGGTATGTCCATATTTCAGCGATTGAATTTTAGGACCGAATACTGCCAAAAAAGCGTTTCGAATGCGGAAACGTATGAACAATCCCCCACATGGTGTTTTG
>NW_008792073.1:0-206 GCF_000715545.1 Opisthorchis viverrini
TGAATGAGGTTTAGGCACTCCGGAACGACTTTGATGTGTTAACAATAAATACCCCCCTCGTTCATCTTTATTCCTTTCCTCACAATGAGGCTTCCAAGTAAATCATGGTTGTGCTGCAGCGAAGCATTAGGTTTGAACACTGATATCATGCAGTCATTGCTGATAATGGTGATGGTGACGGTGATGGTACTGCTATGTGTCCTTAG
>NW_008792074.1:0-206 GCF_000715545.1 Opisthorchis viverrini
TCGGCCAGTTGGCGAACGAGACCTGGAGAGCAATGTAGCATTACACCACCCTTCATGCCTCCTGCGTTCCCCACTGTGCCCGGTTCCTGTCGGCCAAGAATCCCCATTCCGGAAGCCCGACCGGTCTCATCTACGCATGACAGTTCAATGTCCAAATCTGCGGAAGAATAGAGCACTTTGAAAAATTACCCGGTAGTGACCAGTAG
>NW_008792075.1:0-206 GCF_000715545.1 Opisthorchis viverrini
GTGTTTTCTGTTGAGAAGATGGGTAGCGAAGTCCGTCTTGGCAAAATTGACTATTGGAACAAGAAGCGCGCTGGTTAGGCCGCACTAAAAGGCGGATGTGGGTAGAACCTTTTCATTAGAAGTCGTGCGCAAAAAATTTGACACGACCCTATAGCTCAAGTTTCTCTACCGATTGGTGTTCTCAATCATAATATCTTCTGGAAGAC
>NW_008792076.1:0-206 GCF_000715545.1 Opisthorchis viverrini
TAATGGCAGTGATAAAATGTGGTTGCAGCATGGTTGATTTCCGTCTGCAGCTCAGGTCACCTCTGGGTTACTTGCGCCTGGCCGCTACTCTGAAGTCGGGTGATTTTGTACCCCAATGCACGATGCAATAACCAAAGCTGACGATGTCTTGACAAAATGATGGCTTAGACACATATATTCGCTACAGTTGTCTAGCGATCTTCAAT
>NW_008792077.1:0-206 GCF_000715545.1 Opisthorchis viverrini
AGACGGTCAAACAATCAGGCAGGCGCACTGTCTCTGTTTGACGAGGTCCCCTATTTCAGTGTCTGTCTGTCAGTTTGTCTGTCAGTCTGTCTGTCTGTCTGTTTATCTGATTTTTTGTTTTCCTGTCTGATCGTTTCTTTGTCTGTCTAATCGTTTGTTTCTGTGTCTGTCTGCCTGACTCTCTATCTATCTATCTATCTATCTAT
>NW_008792078.1:0-206 GCF_000715545.1 Opisthorchis viverrini
TTCGTTCGCATCAGAGTCTGAAATTTCTTTAATCACTTATGCAAGGGTGCTGACAATACGGCTAAACGGCGCACGCAAGAATCGCACGAATTAGTACAGCAGTGGTATAACCGCATCTCATATATTTCCAATAGGATTAAATTTCTTACAAAATCAAGAGAGGAACTCGCCTCTGTCGGCAATAAGTACTTGATAATTTCAATCAG
>NW_008792079.1:0-206 GCF_000715545.1 Opisthorchis viverrini
GAATAAGCCCCCCAAAAAGCCCACAAATTTAATTTTTTTCGTTGACACAGAAGCAAGCCTTGCGCTTGCTTTACACAACTAATGCTTCCATATTTCTTCAGAGAGACAGGCCAGTAAAACTTTTATGTTTATAACTGCATGTGACTGCAATCCGGCAAACAATAAATCTCTATGCCATCACTCTTGAAATGCCCCTAGATAAAGGA
>NW_008792080.1:0-206 GCF_000715545.1 Opisthorchis viverrini
TGATACCGTACTAGTCGCGTTTGGCATGTTTCAGACACCTGGGCTGCAAGCGTAAAAAGAGAGGAATGTCCTGCACCTGGTTTTATATCATCATAAAATATGGCCCTATGGCCTTGAGATATTAGTGGCCCGGTCCAGGCCTCAAGACGACGACTGCCAGCCAATCAGGTAACCCGATTGTGTTAGCCGCATACCATGCTGTTCTG
>NW_008792081.1:0-206 GCF_000715545.1 Opisthorchis viverrini
TCTCGAATGTCAAAAGGAAGAATTGGGTTGGAAAGTCTACATTACTATAATTAAGAAAGTAAGCAAAACTATACGAGAACCTCAGTTGTCCACGGTCGTGGCGTCAACATGCGCGCAATTCTACCATTAAACGACACAACGTAGCGTCAAGGCTAGCAGATCAATCAATGGCGAGTGGATTATTGGCTCGGCCGTGTGGATTGCGA
>NW_008792082.1:0-206 GCF_000715545.1 Opisthorchis viverrini
GTGTATCGCCCGCGTTCCGCCAGAGAGCACGACTGGTGCATCTGAACGGATACTAAGGAGTAAGAGACGATTACTCGGGGAGATATCTAAAACGACGTCCATAAAACTAGGGCGGTCACGGCAACAGCCAGCGTTTTGCGGTGTGAACCGGGCTACTAGTGTATCGAGACCATCGGGTCCCTATGTTTGGATGGTATAAAAATCGG
>NW_008792083.1:0-206 GCF_000715545.1 Opisthorchis viverrini
ATGGAATTTTTCAACTTGGTGTGCGGCATGAAGTTCACCTCATTGTATTACGCATGGCGGCCTTTTCCTGGGCAGACTCACGAGAACCAGAGGATGCGCAAAACACGCCACACATGATCACTGAAGCGAAAGGGGAACCATGAAAACACCTATGTTTTTGACAATCTGTTTAGATGGCGGAGTGTCTTTTAAGTCACTCGTGGGAT
>NW_008792084.1:0-206 GCF_000715545.1 Opisthorchis viverrini
TAAGTGGTAAGCAAGAACATTGCACATCAGCCTGCTGTTTGTTCACGTGAGTAAGTAGACCTTCAGAACGACCAGGTCTTGTGACCGAGATTTGCCTGTGCTTTCCTCCTTTACTTGGCATATTTGAGCGCTGAGTTCTATTACCCGTTTAATGACATTTCTCACCAACCGAAACTATTGATCTCGAGATAGCTCAGTAGTTAAGG
>NW_008792085.1:0-206 GCF_000715545.1 Opisthorchis viverrini
AAAAAAATTCCAGATTCTGTTGCACCTGATTCAGCCGGCGCTGGTAAGAATTTTATTTTTCTCTGATAATCGTACACCACAACACCAAATTCTAGGTTGCGTACAATTGTTCAGTGAGCGGGAATTCTTTGTCTCCTATCTGCCGAGCAATTTCGGGGATTAGAGATTGTTTTGGATTGTTTTACTCTCCATGGTTTTAAAGCATT
>NW_008792086.1:0-206 GCF_000715545.1 Opisthorchis viverrini
CAAAACCCTTATGCAACATCGTTGCAGTTGAGTTCACACGGTCGAAGTCCTTCCTGCATCTTTCGTAAACACGTTGGGTAGCGTAACCAAGAATATTGCGGATGTGTGACCCCTGGAATATCCGGAAATCTATGCGTGTGTTATTGAGGTTCATGCTAATTCACCCTAAAAGCCACAATTACCTTTTAGCTCTACCCTAATCGGTG
>NW_008792087.1:0-206 GCF_000715545.1 Opisthorchis viverrini
GAATTTTATGTAATCTGGTTTACCGTTGAACAGAAGAGTGGTGGAAACTGCAACATGGCGTCTGCCTATTGAGTCATAAGAAAATCGTAAGCAGTGGTAGGCTGTCAAGCAAGATTCAGCATTCATGAGAACAGCTTACTTCAACAAATTCCAATTGAATATAACCACGGTCGCTGAAATTTGAAGTTGATTTTCGCGCAGCCATC
>NW_008792088.1:0-206 GCF_000715545.1 Opisthorchis viverrini
GTCACAGTCCATCACACCGAGAGCATGAACTTATCACTGTTTGAGGCCTCGGTTCAGCGCTTGGCATACACTACCTGGTTGTTGCCCTGTTAGATTTTCCAGGTCTATTCGCAACAGGCAGGTATGGTGATCGAGACACCTTTTGGTTACTGCGTGATGGAAACGGTCGTATCTGCAGTCCTACACTAGTCCGTGGGTTGGAGGTG
>NW_008792089.1:0-206 GCF_000715545.1 Opisthorchis viverrini
TAGTGACCACATCATCATCATATTATATTATTATATAATATAATTATTATATAATTATTATTATGCAATAATAATATACCATTATTATATTATTATCATATATATTCATCTCCGACGCTTGAGCACTATTCAGCCCGCTTTGATTGTGGCCGTACAGTCATGTCTGGGCATTTCGTTAGTATTGCACGGCCAGATAGAAAACATCT
>NW_008792090.1:0-206 GCF_000715545.1 Opisthorchis viverrini
TGAGGTGCACTGAGCACTTGGATGAATATCTCGAGACTGGACACACAAATATCAACTAGGCGCGCAGTCATTTGCAATTGTAGTCCATAATTTGTTAAATGTTTCCTATTTATGTTTATTCAGTTTAGATGCACTGAATCTTCTCCAAATGCATAGAATTTCTTTGCAGAATCACACCGTGAATGCGGGTTAATTGGCTTGTGTTG
>NW_008792091.1:0-206 GCF_000715545.1 Opisthorchis viverrini
GCACTATAAAAGTGGCCAGCATATTAGAAAGCTAGACACACCACTAAGAAATGCGGACGAATACCAAGCGACCTCCAAAGACCCGGTGATGGCGGGACATGGGTTAGACACAGGACATAGAATAAATCCGAAGAACGTCGAAGTCTTATGACGTGGACTGATGACAGAGACGGTTGAAATCACCAAGCCTCACAGTGTGAATAGAA
>NW_008792092.1:0-206 GCF_000715545.1 Opisthorchis viverrini
AGCTTACCATAATCATTCCGAGGTGCTTATAACTCCAGACATTCACTCAGGCTATCTGGTGGTTAGAATCATTTCCTTATTGCTGTTTTTATCCAGGAAATCCATCATCTAACCCGTAAAGCAATGTCTGAGGGGGCAGAATATTTGAATGCTTAGGACATATTGGTTAGCAGAATAGCCAATAATTCAGTCCATTCACAATCTCC
>NW_008792093.1:0-206 GCF_000715545.1 Opisthorchis viverrini
ATTTAATTTCACACAAATATTTTTGCTATTTTTTGAAAGAGTATGAGTTAAGTAAGGGCTAACGACATGCTGGAGTGACGCGGTGAAAATCTAGGAATAAATGAAAGACAACAGGTGCCCGTTCGCAAAATGTCATCACCGGAAGTCCTGAACAATGTATGAACGAAGAATTAACTTTAAAAATGCGTCCAGCAAAATATATGAGC
>NW_008792094.1:0-206 GCF_000715545.1 Opisthorchis viverrini
ACGGGTGAATCCGAATGTGCTGATAAAGATTATTGCATTTTCGTATAGAAAAGTTTGTGGTGTTGACGTTAGACGGCCTAATTTGTTTTTCATTTCCGTTTGAATTGATCAAGTAACCAGTAAATTCCAAGAAGGTCAGTTTTTCATCTAGTTGAGTAAAATGGAATACTTTATAAATTTGCAAGCATTTATTATGAACGAATGTT
>NW_008792095.1:0-206 GCF_000715545.1 Opisthorchis viverrini
TGAGTACACTGGTTCCAGTTGCTACAATTTCAAACATTGGAACGTGGGAGTGAAACATGCAGTCACTCGGCGATGGAATGTTCAGTTAGTTCAAGAACTGAGTGGCTACGCACTGAGGGCGACAGCTTTGGTGCACGAGTGCCAATGACTTCGCGATTGGGCCATTGCTGACAGTGTCACTAGCCATTGGTGAGTTGGGTACTGGG
>NW_008792096.1:0-206 GCF_000715545.1 Opisthorchis viverrini
GCACTCGCCACAGCCGTATCCTGTCCTATCTACATGTGCTGTGCTGGAGTCATCCCGGTGCAGGCACATAAATTTTTTTGTTGGCGCCCTTTCCCAGGTGCTTTGCATCTGTCCACTTCGGTGTCTTCTCCTGTACTTAACACCATGAATTTCTCTGATATTCCGTCTCCGCGCTTCGAATTGCATCCAAATCAACCCGCTAGTTT
>NW_008792097.1:0-206 GCF_000715545.1 Opisthorchis viverrini
CTGGAACATATACGAAATTCTTCCTTGATGACCCCGTATAGACAACATTATATTAAGCTGTTAATGTGTGGGATGGGGTCGTTCAGAAATACAGCGCTGATAGTACTCAGTCAGCTTGATACTACGATAAAGAGTGCTATCGGCTATTGCATAGAATATATTTACATCCATAGAAAAATATTCACTGTATTTGCCAATTTAATTCG
>NW_008792098.1:0-206 GCF_000715545.1 Opisthorchis viverrini
CTGCTGGGATAGCAAGATTGCTGTATGTGGCCGTGGGTGCTTCAATGTGGGCAAGCTTCGGACGATTCATGGAGGCGATATCATTCTTTCCGATCCTCTCTAAAATGAAGTATTTGGGATGACGTTCGATAACCTTGGAGTGAGTATCAAAACATGGTTGAACGGGTTTCCTCGTCACGTGATGTCGGACAAATTCAAATGGTGTA
>NW_008792099.1:0-206 GCF_000715545.1 Opisthorchis viverrini
CCAAACGATTATTCGAGTAAGATTCTAGGAAACCAGGTCATGAAATGGTGATGCACAATGAAGCGGTGACAGTCGAACTGAGTGCTGCGGGGTATTCCTGCCTCGCTGACTAAAGCCTAACCGATCCCCGTTCACACCAAAAGTTGACACCTTGACGTGGTAGTCGGACATGAGTATTCCCCTGGCTGGAATGCTGTCCCACAAGG
>NW_008792100.1:0-206 GCF_000715545.1 Opisthorchis viverrini
GGGGGCGAAAAACACGTACCAAGCGCATTATAAAACTGGCTAGAGGAACGTTTCGTACATTCCCATCATCTCTGTTCGGAATGTCCTGGAATGTAAACTGAGCCAGACGGGCGTAAATTAAGTTGCCCCGGCAAATTTACCAAAAGTGGCAAGTTTTTGCACAGTTAATTGGTTGACTGCCTTCATTTGCGAACTAATTGAGTTTT
>NW_008792101.1:0-206 GCF_000715545.1 Opisthorchis viverrini
TTTTTTTTACTTTTGGCTTTGAAATGGACAGCAAAATTACTGAAAATCGTGCGGCGGTCCATAACTGTCCTGGCCGTTTCATTAACTATTATCTCAGAATTCGATGTGCAAAGTACCAAAGAATCCTATTTACTTGAAGAATTTATGCAACGACGATGATGCAGTAAGTCAGTTTAAACGAAACTGGAACATGGTCATTCGCTGAA
>NW_008792102.1:0-206 GCF_000715545.1 Opisthorchis viverrini
TTCAGAACCAACCAAGGTTCTCTGTCTTCTATCAGGCTACTGATCATCCGGCGCTTGAGGGATCTGCTGGTGTGGCCGCTTCTTCCTAGTATGGTATCAATAAGACCTTCTGATCTCAATGATATCCACTGTTCAATCAGTCCAGCTGGATGACTCGGGTTGACCCTTCTAGGATCTGATGGTGTAATTTCTTTAACTGGCTTTCA
>NW_008792103.1:0-206 GCF_000715545.1 Opisthorchis viverrini
ACGTACCAACATCACGGTCCCCACAGATGATCTACTGACACCCAACCCATCCAGAGGCTGACCTCATTCTTCTACAACAGACCAGCCAGCTTCACTCTACCGAGCAATCAACGGGCCACATATGAACTTAACCGAAAGCCGGTCTCTTTAAATTGGCTGTTTCTGTCAACGCAGATACCAAAATGTTCATAACTACTTGAGACTAA
>NW_008792104.1:0-206 GCF_000715545.1 Opisthorchis viverrini
TAGGTGCAACCCATTCAGTTGAAGCGGAATATCAAGAAGGAAAATGGGTGTATTGCGAATCGCATCCAATTTGTGCTCTAGTAGGGCATAAGGTTGACGGTAAATCACAAACTGCACCCGCCTGGTGGGCCCCTAAGAAGAGGAAAACCCGTTATGGGTTATCGAGCAGATTTCAGTCAGCTTACGAGTAGTATATCTGGAATATC
>NW_008792105.1:0-206 GCF_000715545.1 Opisthorchis viverrini
ATCATAGTATGGTCAAGCGGAATAACGAGGAACAACAGCCTTTGGAGTGTGACGGTCAACCGATAAATCAATGGCAAATTTTTAGGGCAACACCACTGTGCTTTTAGCTATGAATAGGCAAACGACCGTTTCCGAAGCGAAATAGCGAACTTTTTCACTTGGAATTTTGACCATCCCTTCCAGTAGTTTCACTTCAAAGGGGGATG
>NW_008792106.1:0-206 GCF_000715545.1 Opisthorchis viverrini
TTTCCATTTTTTGTCTGGCGTAGGGAGGTGAAGTTGGGAAGAATCACCGAAGTTTAGCTACGTTGAACTGGATCTTACGGCTGTGGGCAAACCTCGGGATAGTCCCTCATTTACAGCGTGACCCTCGAAAGGGATCAGTAGAAAAAATCATTTGGGTTCGACAGATACTGATACAGTTGTTCTGGTTCTGATTCGAATAGTTCGTG
>NW_008792107.1:0-206 GCF_000715545.1 Opisthorchis viverrini
GGGACCCCAATCCGTGAGTGGCCACTAAGCCTTTGTGTGTCTCCACTTTACGTAGGAGAACCTATCGCTGCCCTTTGTAGCGTTGTGTTGTGTGTTTTGCAAGTGCAATTACTTCAGATGCGGATTAAAACGAACAAAAATTGAGTGCATTCCACGGGAAATTCTAGACATATTTCCCAAACATAAAACGCACTGTTACTCTATGA
>NW_008792108.1:0-206 GCF_000715545.1 Opisthorchis viverrini
TCGTTTTCCTTTCTATCAAATTCCTTGTCGGTGGCAAACCGGGGTGGTGAAATCATTCTTGCAGTTTCCCAGGTGTGACGTAATTAACGCTGATCGAGCGTAAGACATTTTGGAACGGACAACATCCTACTTTTGTTTGTGGTTCCATTACTCTCGGGTCAAACGTGTAACATATGACAACTGAACAATAAGTTCTACCTTTCTGA
>NW_008792109.1:0-206 GCF_000715545.1 Opisthorchis viverrini
GCTGATGCGCAGCCGTATTACTCTGTCGAATAAACGGACCGCTATCATGCCATCCTTCGGCACGCGCCTTGCATCTACGCTGTGTAATCACTCTTCAGGACACAAAGCCTCTTAAAATAGACATCAACAGTTAAAATGGACACAAAAATCGTTCAGCTGTAGAACTGTCGTTGTCACTGTCGTGCCAACCGGAGGAAGCACGAGGG
>NW_008792110.1:0-206 GCF_000715545.1 Opisthorchis viverrini
CATTGCAAGCTTTCATATCAAATGGCTTCCTATTGTTCAACTAATCTGGAACCCAAATGAATGATGAATGATGAATGAATGATGCTTCCAAGCAACTGAATGTGCTGCAACAGGCCGCCTCCTGTTTCAGCCGCTAAGATATTCGAGCTTTCGCAATATATATATATAATGCGCTAATCAGAAGGTTGCTGAAAATTTGCTACAGA
>NW_008792111.1:0-206 GCF_000715545.1 Opisthorchis viverrini
CTTTTGGCCGTTCAATGCAAGATTATCGGCGCGGATCAAGTTGCAAAGTTTCCACCAGTACGACGTCTCATCTAAAACAATGGATCTGTTGATATGAAACCTCGAGAGTCAGAATGCTCCTAGGACGTTCCCTCAAAGACATGGAAAATGCAGATGACATTGCCCTCCTTGGTTCACATCCTTCCTAAATGCAAACGATTTTAAAT
>NW_008792112.1:0-206 GCF_000715545.1 Opisthorchis viverrini
AGTCACCTTGACAAGCAAGAACGAAGTTGTGCCTGTGAGAGATTGTGGCTTGTCAAAAGAAAGGTTTCCCTTCTGAACGTTGAGTAGTTACTTGTGAGACATTAAGTTTACATCAAGATGCCTGATTGTAGAACAAACCTGTGAAAAAGTGGTAATCTATTTGCATACACATAAAAGACTTACAACGGCAATTTTTCTGCCTTTTT
>NW_008792113.1:0-206 GCF_000715545.1 Opisthorchis viverrini
ATTGAGTAAAGACGATGAAGCATCTTACAGCATCGATTAGACAGGTTTTTACCATGTTCAAATAAGGCGAACACCAATTGGCCAGCGAAACATCAGCGTTGATTGGCCAAATATTCAGATCTTACCAAAAATGCCATATGAATTTGAAGCTGTTTTTTCAGGCAAAACTTAGAAAATAACCCCACGCGCAACTAATTTCCCACCCG
>NW_008792114.1:0-206 GCF_000715545.1 Opisthorchis viverrini
CTAATTGAGGAAGTGGACACCTGGAAACAGGAATTGTGAGGCGTCAGTGGAAATGTTATTCACACACTCACCAAATTAACATTGTGATTTCCAGAGATTCTGAGGCAGAAATACCGGACCACCTCATGTAAATCCCCATCAACGAGAGGGCCACATAGGATGATTCTACAAATTTATCACTACCAATTTCCGGTTTCGGTTTGCTC
>NW_008792115.1:0-206 GCF_000715545.1 Opisthorchis viverrini
CCTCTGGCACCGGCAAACATGTTCCTGTCTCCTATTTTGACGAATACCCTGGACATCAGGCGATATGGCTCAGTGGTAAGAAGACGAATTCACTGACCGCAAGCTTCGTGGTTCGAACTCAACCCTTGCCTCCAGACTTATCCTATCTGGGCAACTTGGCAGAATCCCAGCTCACGGGCTTCCTTCGAATGGCATGGCAGCTAGGC
>NW_008792116.1:0-206 GCF_000715545.1 Opisthorchis viverrini
CCAGGTGTTCTTCACGGGCAGCAATGCAGAGACTCGTCAATTGTTTTTCTCTCGATAGCCTTGTTGTTAGCAAAGAATATTGCACATCAAGTGCAGAAGAGCGTTCAGTTATTCATACATGACAAGGTACACAAGCAGTAGGTTTACAAGTTGCCAGGCCACTACGATCCGCCACCAAAAATTGAGGAGTCTTCTCTTAATAGCAT
>NW_008792117.1:0-206 GCF_000715545.1 Opisthorchis viverrini
AGAGTCACCACAATCCCAGATCAATCTGCCTAATGATGACGGGAGTCATTTGAGCAACCTCAAAAATAGGGGGTTACGTCTAACCGAAATTCACCTATCGGCGAAATGAACCTGTTCAGGTGCCATGCGTATGTGCGCACGGTAGAACTGTTTGTTGCCCCTGATAGGCACCGAAAATCGTGGAATTCCGATGAAATGAAATCCGT
>NW_008792118.1:0-206 GCF_000715545.1 Opisthorchis viverrini
AAAATAAAAAAAATTTCAAGCCGCAAAAATGTAGAACCGGATAACGGATCTGGGTAACCAGCAGAACCGTTACGATCTGACCGTCCAGTTTTACTGCGTCTTCGTGGCCTTGGGCTGTTGAGCGTAGGGTTAGGGTCTCGAGAACGCCCAAGTGGAGGGAGTGAAGTGGAGTAATATGCAGTGCGGATGAATGATATTCGGAAACT
>NW_008792119.1:0-206 GCF_000715545.1 Opisthorchis viverrini
GCTGTGGCGTTGGATCGTGTCTCAGACGAACTTTGGTCAATATACTTTGATTCGTGAGTTAGTACTTTATGAAATATGGCTTAAAATGATTAGGATTAAGGCGCCTTGTAATGATGGCCTTTGTGGCGTATCGCATGAACCAATTCATACAGTCTATCCATGAGGAATCCCCTAGGGATTGTTTGCTCAGATTCACGTTGTTTCGT
>NW_008792120.1:0-206 GCF_000715545.1 Opisthorchis viverrini
ACAATTTACAGCTACTGAAGAAAGTTTTTAGTAGTAACACCTTCAATCACAAGAGTGCGCGCATTTCTGGTGGGCTGCCAATGAGAAAACGTTTGTCATTGATTGAACGAATAGTCTGAATAGTCTGGTACCGGGGCAACCGTATACAAACAGTAGTGCTCTGCCGTTAACACAGTTACTATAGCAATAAGGTAGCGCATCGGTTC
>NW_008792121.1:0-206 GCF_000715545.1 Opisthorchis viverrini
TCACTGAGTAGCAGTTCCATCAGGACGGCGTGAGACATTTACTATGCATGTGATACCGTATAAGTAACTTCAAACTTGTTCGCTTTCAAAGTGAAGATCAGCCGGGAAGCCGCAAAATAAATTGTACGCCTCTGTTGTGTCGAGCCATCTATGAAAACGGCATCTCCTCGCACGGGACGAGATGGTAATGGAACTCGTCACACTGG
>NW_008792122.1:0-206 GCF_000715545.1 Opisthorchis viverrini
TGAATCGCAGAGGAGTAATTGCCTAGTGAATAGTCGGAGAACCCTTCATAAGCAAAGGCGCTATGCAAACCGGTTTAATGAGCTCATCTCTGGTAGCTCAGTATGAATTTGGAGAACTTAAAATTTCCTCTCAGTCTCACAGTCTCATGCAAAACCGAAGGCTAAAGCGTGAAAAAATAATAGATTGAATGACGCGTCTTTAGGCG
>NW_008792123.1:0-206 GCF_000715545.1 Opisthorchis viverrini
CTGTGCAGCACCGTCTCTGTCCACAACAAAAAACCTACGGCACTATTCTGTCAGTACCCAAAATACACATTGAATCTTCGGTTTGTTTATTCATAATATTACGAAATGGACATTAGGACCTACCACTGCGGTTTTCGCGGAAAACGGTGTTTATGGTGGTTTCTTTGATCAGGAACTGTCTTGGAAAATATAGAATATTGAGCCTT
>NW_008792124.1:0-206 GCF_000715545.1 Opisthorchis viverrini
CAGATCCTATCTTCAATGCAGTCAGATTTTCTGAACGTTTTTGGAGATATTCGTAAATAGCCAACTTTCTTTGAAATGAACGATCAGCCGTTTAAAGTATCCATCCTTCTCTCCTGCGAAACAATCAGCCAGTACGTGCCTTCGTTGACTGGCGTTGGGTGCACGGCAAACTATGGTTCACAATATTTCCGTTTCCTTTGATGTAT
>NW_008792125.1:0-206 GCF_000715545.1 Opisthorchis viverrini
CGAACCGGTTGCTTGCCGCTAGTGACCCGTTTATAAGGAGTCGGAACTTCAACCGCATTGGAGAGCCAAGTAAGCAGCAGTCTATTGGTTACCGGCAGAACGTGCGCGCCTGATTGGTCCAGTTGGTGTATGATGATGAGACACGCGAAAGCTATCTCCGATATTGACAAGTATACGCTGGATATTTTGTTGTCAACAATACTACA
>NW_008792126.1:0-206 GCF_000715545.1 Opisthorchis viverrini
AACCAATCACATTGTTCAAGCCGATTCCGACATACTAATCAAGGTAAGTCCATTTGGCGTCGGTGGAAAGGTGGTAACCAGCGCCTCTTGTATGTGTCCAAGTCTTGGATCTTCGCGCGGTTAGACGTGAGTTGTGTGAGTCCAGCGCGGAAACGCAGCCGATCGGTATGATCTGAATGGTGACTGATATGATGGACAAGAAAAAA
>NW_008792127.1:0-206 GCF_000715545.1 Opisthorchis viverrini
TTAGTGTTAAAAGTGAAAATTGGACTATCGGATTGAAAAGCGCAAGGACATATAGCTGCATTTGGCTACGTACTGCTGTTGTTTGTAACAAGCATGACCTCACCAGCACTTCCACAGGCTTGTACCCACTGTTTCGCGCGATAGCTGAGATATTAGCTACAACCAACAACCGGTTAAGTGGTGGACCGGGTACATGTTCTGCCTGC
>NW_008792128.1:0-206 GCF_000715545.1 Opisthorchis viverrini
ATCCAAATGCAGATTGGCGAGTACAGGTTTGCGGGATTTAACTTTCAAATGATCGAACGTATGAACGAGCGTCCAGGGTTTCTCGATTTTTTCTCCGGAAAACTTGGACTGGCGCCTGTTTCTGCAGTCACCCAGGAGACTTTCGCTCAGTCTATTTTGAGATTGTTTCCAGATGATCCCGTATTCACGTTTTGGTTTCGTCCGTG
>NW_008792129.1:0-206 GCF_000715545.1 Opisthorchis viverrini
GCGGACGCTCACACGAAAATCAAAGTTGGTTCTGAAATATTATTCCTTGAAGTTTCCTGGAAAAAAATTTTGCTTATGCGGCAGATCGTTCTGAATTTCGTTAGCGGGGTCAGTTAGAGTGTATCTGTTGAAAAAAACCTCTTACAGACATCTCAAAGATGAGCCCAGGCAGTTTTTCATGTGTTCTTTCGGTTGACGTATTATGT
>NW_008792130.1:0-206 GCF_000715545.1 Opisthorchis viverrini
ATTTCTCGATGTCATCCATAGTTTCGGTGCTAAATGTCCGATTATCGTCAATCTGAATGCATGTAACAGATAGCCAGTCTAGTTTGTAGGAATTTTGTTGAATATTCCTGGATTACTTATCGGGTTTCCCGGCTGTCCAACTTTTCGACTGTGCTCAAGCATTACTACGATGTAGCAATCTACCACAAAGCGTACTCCTGCTATGT
>NW_008792131.1:0-206 GCF_000715545.1 Opisthorchis viverrini
GAACTCATCGTAATCTCATTCCGCTTGCTCGAGCTCCACAGCGATAGTCATAATATTAATCCAATAAATCACTGCCGTCAAATAGCTTCTTTTTGGAGCAAAAAATACTGACGCAAGCAAATTTCCGAAGGAAAAAATTTTCTGGGAATTTGTGCTTCAGGATTGCACTCAATATCATAGAATGCCTGCTTTGCTGATCGATTGGC
>NW_008792132.1:0-206 GCF_000715545.1 Opisthorchis viverrini
TAAATTAATGTTCCTTAAGACTCATGTATTTTCGCATGATGCTGTAAGAAAATATATATTTCGCACATTATTGTCTGTTAGTTATGGCAAGCACAACCAAAATCAGATCCATAAGACAAAACGGATAAATCTTTGAGCTTGGTAAATGGCAGTTTTTGATACATGTCAATGAACTTCCTTTGTCCACTAACCGGTGACTTCCACTC
>NW_008792133.1:0-206 GCF_000715545.1 Opisthorchis viverrini
CAAATTTGGTTTTCCGAGAGACTCATCTAAAACCCGGCTGAATTTATGATGGTAGGTTTTTAATTCAAAACTCAGTTGGCTAGTTGTTTTGTTCTGGAGTTTCACCCACGCACCAGGCTCAAACCTCCAATATCATTCATTTCTCTCCTGCACTTTGTGCATGCGACTTTCCCATGTGTACTCTAACCCACAGTTATTATGAATAC
>NW_008792134.1:0-206 GCF_000715545.1 Opisthorchis viverrini
GCAAGTAAACGGTTCTTACAGCTGACAATTATCTATATAAATATATATGCATATATAAACATGAATACATATATGTATATATATACGTATATAAATATTTTTACATACGTATATATACATATATACATACCGTAACGTGTATCTGATCTTTGCTCAACACTGAGCTCTGTGACCTCATTAAGGGCACAACATATTGTCATATTGTT
>NW_008792135.1:0-206 GCF_000715545.1 Opisthorchis viverrini
GTCGGTTTTGAATGGAATTGTTTTGAACCGTAGGTTTAAAACTCTCATGATTAAATTGTATGTAGAATAAAACGTATCCTTCGATATGCTTCTGACGGCAAGGTCGACTAAAGCTGACATCACAGGCCAGCAGCCAGTGCCTGATGTAGAAATAGCTCAGCCTCAGGGAGAAAAATCTATCGAAGGTAGGAAATGCATCATTGTCG
>NW_008792136.1:0-206 GCF_000715545.1 Opisthorchis viverrini
GCATATTTCTTCTCCATACCCAAAATTTCTGGCAATTCTTCATAGGGCATATAAACCCGGCCCCTCTCTAGATGTTTCGTGGCCGCAATCCGTGATGTTGAATTGAGAGATCCACCCTGCCACTGATATATGCTTGTTTCTTGTGGCCATTGTCCCAAAGAACGAATGGCTTATAGTTTAGTTTGTAATGTCTAAAGTCAATCGTT
>NW_008792137.1:0-206 GCF_000715545.1 Opisthorchis viverrini
AAAAAAAACGGCCAAAATTTTGTAATGATGAACAAATGGTAACTGTTTAACTAACTCTTGTTTCTGCGGGAAATAATAAACAAAACTTGACGACGGGTGGCTGAGTTGTGTTATTGGTACAGGGAACCGCGTGTTTCTACAGAAACATTCAAATCCTGTCTTGCTGTTCATCAGTGCAAGGATACCCCCAGCATTCATGTTATCCA
>NW_008792138.1:0-206 GCF_000715545.1 Opisthorchis viverrini
GGGGAAGTTCTTGTAGCATGAAACCAGCACATCACTGCAACACTACACCCATGCTAAGGTTAAAGCTCACTACATGTGGCTCGGTGGTTTCCAACCAAACATTTGTCCTTCAAAATGGTTAAACCAGAACGCGAATGCATGTTGTTGATAAGAAACGGAAGCTCTGTGTGCCTACTGGGCTGGAGGTTGTTCAGTAGAGTTTCCTA
>NW_008792139.1:0-206 GCF_000715545.1 Opisthorchis viverrini
CTTGTTTTCCTAGAAGTTGAGTAGCTTCTGCTCACTTTCCTTTTCGTGGTCACCGGAGAAGACCGAGCGAACTTGGCAACTTCTTAGCATCTCATTTTGAGCGTCGTCTCTTTGTAATAGGGCACCATTCTTATGCGTCAGCATATTTTAAATACTTCACCATTAAAAACTTACGAACACGTCTAACTCAAGTGAAAAATTGATGG
>NW_008792140.1:0-206 GCF_000715545.1 Opisthorchis viverrini
GTGTGAACTGTTTGTTTACCTTTATAATTTTGACGCCGTTACCAAAAGTCGGCGGAAACCCGATGAGCACATTCTTATTTTGTTATCGAATTCCTTGGTTAAGTCCCCATTAAAAATATTTTGTCCGTAATAAAAATTCACAATTCTTCCGCACAATTTTATCAACATATATTGCTGAGAACCACTACTGAGTCAGTGTCGGTGTA
>NW_008792141.1:0-206 GCF_000715545.1 Opisthorchis viverrini
TTTCGCGGAAAAGGGACGGTGACATAAACAGTGGGTGGTAATCGATGTAGATTTCGTAACGCATGAGCAGCTGCAAGTAAGGAGCCTCATTTATGAGGGCTATTCGTTTCTTATGAGGAGCATATCAGACGAGAGAAGATAAGATCATTAGGATTTGAAAGTAGGGGGCAAAAAACAACATGAGGAAGGGCGTAACATGCGGCTTC
>NW_008792142.1:0-206 GCF_000715545.1 Opisthorchis viverrini
AGTCTTACACTGTGGGTAGACTCGGATTTTGGTGATCCCATTAGCAGCGCCTAGTTATTTTGCCCAGTACCACTAGTGAAAACAATCGGTAACGTTGAACAAGAAAGGATAGGATGACTACGTGTGCCTTTCGAACGATTCTGTTTCTTAAACAATAAAAGTTGTGTTTTTTGCCGAACTCCTCATGATGTAGCACGACACAGAAG
>NW_008792143.1:0-206 GCF_000715545.1 Opisthorchis viverrini
TGGTCAGTTTTCCTACCCAGTCATTTCAGAAAGCATCTGGGTTTCGCTGTTGAAGCTAAAAAAGCAGCATTAAAAAACCAAATCCGATCGACCTCGCTTGCTTTTTCTTCCAGAATTGAGTTCATTCAAGGCAAAACTGACTAAAATTCGGGATATTTGAAAGTGAGCGTTCAAAACCTTTTCTCTTAAAGGTGAATGATGACGTC
>NW_008792144.1:0-206 GCF_000715545.1 Opisthorchis viverrini
GTTAGCGTTTCCTTCAATAAAATGGTGCTGTGTGTATACATATAGGATTTATCTGCGGGTCTATTCAATTCTCAATTTTTTACACGTGCTGGTCAATGTTGAAATGATTATACATTGCCCAAGGCACGAAAGACAAAACGTGATATCTGAAGTGCAAATGAGATGCATCTCAAACTGAACTGTGCACGCAAGATGTGTAGAACGTC
>NW_008792145.1:0-206 GCF_000715545.1 Opisthorchis viverrini
CCTTGGAATGTTGAAGTGCAAATTTGATCCAGAATAAGTCAAGATCATTTGTGGAAAGTAGACTAAAATGCCATCAGGTAGTGGGTATCAGGGTCCTCTTGTGGACCGTACTTGGGAGTAGGTCGTGGAAGGTTGTTGATTCACACTACAGATTGCATCCTATCAATGAATCCAGTTTATGCAGAAAAGCTGAGAAGCGTTGTACA
>NW_008792146.1:0-206 GCF_000715545.1 Opisthorchis viverrini
TGATGTCGGTGGGCACGTAGGTTCGATCAGTGTAGCAGAAAATGAGGAAGACTTCAAATTCGCTTGGACGCTACAATGAACGAAAGCGTATTGATTCCACTATCAACACCACCACGACGGCCGTGGTGAATGATCACACAGACGGATAAATATTGGAATCCTGAAAGACGACCAGACATCTAAAATCGACTATATATGTGGTACTT
>NW_008792147.1:0-206 GCF_000715545.1 Opisthorchis viverrini
TGTTAGTTTTCTGAATAAGCTGCGATGTGTACAAACTTTGTGCATTCATGATAGTTCGAATTTCATGTGCTTGTGAGCATGCTAACTGAACACTTAGTTTTATGGTGAGTGGTATAAATTGTCAAGGAACACAGACGTCTTCTACGCTTTTAACATACGTAATTTGAAAATTCGTGATTCCAGAGTGCGAAGTCTGCAAACAGCCA
>NW_008792148.1:0-206 GCF_000715545.1 Opisthorchis viverrini
TGTCCAGAAAGTTCACGAGGCTCACGCGATGTTCCGAAAAAACGCACAGTCGGATAAGCAGCAAGCTACCGAAAAGGATTCGGCGTATTCAGGAAAAGAAGTCCGGACGATTTTTTTCCAAAATGTTGACTATAGGAGACAGAAAATAAGAACGGCTTCTAACCGACTTGGTCCTCGCAGTGAAGGACATTCGTCAACTCTTGCAC
>NW_008792149.1:0-206 GCF_000715545.1 Opisthorchis viverrini
ACAGAGTGGAGTATTTAAGCAAGAAGCGGTAAGTTTACAGAGCTAATAAGTGTGATAGCCATGAGCTCGGAGTGGCATGTTTATGAGAATTCTACCATCACAATCAAAGCATTGTACCCGCTTAACAGAACAAGTACATTCTTTTGTAGATGGTCTCTCTGGATTTGTCATATTCCTCAGTAACTTAAAACAAAAAGTGACCGATA
>NW_008792150.1:0-206 GCF_000715545.1 Opisthorchis viverrini
TAAGGCACGGGAGGGTCTCACCATCACAATCAATACTCACAAGCTCAGCGAATCCGGCTTCATCACCCTGTTCATGCCATAAGTCGATTGATCTAACTCTTCAAAGCACAGCCGCGAGAAGCACCCCCGCACATTATTAGCTTACGCCAGAGTTCATATCTAACCAACCAACCAGAACGTTTGCCTTTCCGATCTGGGTCGGACCA
>NW_008792151.1:0-206 GCF_000715545.1 Opisthorchis viverrini
CCTCAAATGACGATGTCAAATTTCAAATGTCTGCATTGCAGACTCCTAAAAATGCGTCTTTTGTAACGAGCTTGCATCGGGAACAGTTCTACTTCAAGTGGCATGTAGAATCAGCCTCCAGAAAAGCCAAGGTGCCCAACGTGGTGCACCTTCCAGAGTCGCGCAGCTGAAGCGGACGAAATGGTACCCAAATTTAGTCACTGTCC
>NW_008792152.1:0-206 GCF_000715545.1 Opisthorchis viverrini
TTATGATTTCAAAGGCGAGCGCGTTGAACAAATACGTTGAACGAACATATGATCTCAAATTAACGGATTTATTGCCGATATGGCAATGCAGATGCTATAAACAGTTGTATTCCCAGGTGTAGATACACTACTTAGTCACGACCCTCTTCATCATCAATATTGGTGAATCACAAGGAATATGCCAAGGAAACAGCAGTCTGGGTGAT
>NW_008792153.1:0-206 GCF_000715545.1 Opisthorchis viverrini
ACCGTCAAGCCTGGATACAGGAGCAGCATGTTCCGCAGAATCCACATCATTCTGGTGTTATTACCCACAGTAACCAGAGCCCTGTGTCCTCCGGACTATACGCGGTTGTCAGCGGACGTGTGTACAATTCAACTCAATGAATCTCGCCATTTCTGTGATGCATGTAACTTGTGTTCTAACTATGGGAAACAACACAATCAACTTGT
>NW_008792154.1:0-206 GCF_000715545.1 Opisthorchis viverrini
AGCTTCCGCGACCCGAGTCCACTCTTGCCATGATTTCGATGATACTTCCACTTCACCCTCGCGCATATGGTGAACGATCATGCCTATCTACTTGCGGTTTTTGCCCAGTTGTTTTCCGAAAGGCGGACAATTTTTCCGAGCGCTCTTCTTTCCCTCTCCTCACTTGTCCGGTGACAGCCGTGTTGCCGGCCACAACCCAATTTCCT
>NW_008792155.1:0-206 GCF_000715545.1 Opisthorchis viverrini
GTTACTCTCCCCTGAACAACAGTGATCTGAGTTGCTTTCACCCTTCTCAACGTCCATGAACATTATAAGTTCGAAGAAAAATATCGCTGACAGCAAACCTCCTAATAGGAAATTGAATCATTTCCTTTCAACGTAATTCCTATTTTTATGTGGACAAAATAGCACGGCACCCTGTGTAGTGAACTTGACGTAACCACTTAAGAAAT
>NW_008792156.1:0-206 GCF_000715545.1 Opisthorchis viverrini
ATCAAGCTACAGTACGGGCTGTTTCGTTGAACCGCTGTGAGACTTGGCCTCTTAGAGTACCAGACTGAAACTTCCTCATGTCTTCAACAAGCGCTGTCTCAGAACAATAGTTAATGTGGCTTGGTGTCGACAAGTCTGTCATGAGACACTTAGAAGGCGAGTATTCGGCTGTGCTACGGAGCGAGATGGCCGAAGTGGTTAGAGCG
>NW_008792157.1:0-206 GCF_000715545.1 Opisthorchis viverrini
TGAGGATAGCAAGTATGTCATGGTTGTGACAAAAGCATGCCACAACGAAGGAAACCTATAAATACCGGAGATGCTACTGCAAACAGTTGATCTGGATGAGCGATGGCGTACAAATATTTGGTAGTCTTTCTGTTTGTTCACGGATACTCAGGTGAGGCAATTTGAAAACCTTTAAGGCTTGCGATATATGGTGTATTTGTTTCAAA
>NW_008792158.1:0-206 GCF_000715545.1 Opisthorchis viverrini
GCGCTATTAGACGCGTTCAATAATGAAACTCCGCCGATTTTTCACTGGACTCACCGGTCTCACTGGACTACACGCGAGTGAGTAAAGCGTGCATTTAATATGCATCCACGGACTACCACGCGTTACCATGGGTTACCACGATCGTCAAAGGCAGTATCGGTTGCAAAATTAGTCAGTGCCTTCGACGTAATCGAGTGAGAATTATA
>NW_008792159.1:0-206 GCF_000715545.1 Opisthorchis viverrini
TTTTACATAAGCAGTAGCCTAATTCTAAGGGTTAAAAATCGATTTTTAAGGCCTTTGAAAACGAAGTTTGCGGGGCCGTTTGCGTTCTGTCTGCCGAGTGTTATCTGCTTCGAAATTTGCCGAATGCGGATTCGGAAAACACTTGTGGAGCCATTGGCAACGGGGCAGAAAAACTCAGAGGATACCGCTAAGTGATCAGGTCACGC
>NW_008792160.1:0-206 GCF_000715545.1 Opisthorchis viverrini
ACTCAGAAATTTTTTCAAATATTTATTTGATTTTTACACAGCAGCATCGTGATTTATTCGTGGACCTGGGCAGTCAAATGAGTTTCAATATGGAATACGGACACACCAATTGTCATCAGTCTCCAAGCGAAAATGCATATATAAAGCCCGGTGTCGAAAGGAAACGCATACGATTAACGTAGTTTGCCAATAACTGAAAATATCGT
>NW_008792161.1:0-206 GCF_000715545.1 Opisthorchis viverrini
TTGGAGCATAGGGATGTCGCAGCGGGGCCTCTGAATAGGAACTTCCCTATCACAGTGATCACTTTACCACCTTCCGAAGTATATTACAGGATATATGGGAAAACTGTGAACCAGTAAGGTGGCCGAGGAGTTCGGTAAATTCTACTCCACTGACAACGGAAAAGGCTGGACAATCACACTCCTTGAAAGTTTTGGCCTCGGGCAGC
>NW_008792162.1:0-206 GCF_000715545.1 Opisthorchis viverrini
TTGTAAAGCGGTCTACGTACGAAGCATGGATTGATTTGTGGTCAGGCATTGAATAGCTAAGTGCAACGAGGTGCAGTTTGATCTAAAGATTTATGTAAGCTTTATGAAGCTCACAGTTTCAGCGATAGAAGTGGAAACACGCACATTCTCCGGAATTAGTTTGCCACTTCCGTTTGAATGATACAATTTCTGGATTAGATTAATAT
>NW_008792163.1:0-206 GCF_000715545.1 Opisthorchis viverrini
TTAAAGAGGAGAGTGAAGTGAGTTTAGCAGAACATCGGCGGGATATTTGGTCGAACTAAACCGCACGAATCCTACGCTCCAAATGGTCTCTCCTGGACCATTTGAAAAGTGGATTGTGATGCGTGGTGCCAGCTGAGACCATCGAATTTGCCCGCATGTTTCGGTTATGTGTGAACGTAACCCGTTCTTTTTTCAGCCCAGCCTGG
>NW_008792164.1:0-206 GCF_000715545.1 Opisthorchis viverrini
GTTGACCACTGGCCGTTTGCTGTTTTGGCTACCAGCTGTGTGTCGGCTTTCTGCTCGCTTACGAAAACCTGCTTGACTTTTTCCCGGAAATGTGTGCTCAGCATCAAGTGAAGGCTTTCATCGAAGACACGTTGGTGACATAACTGCAGGCAGCAAGAGTAGTATTCCGCTGCCAATTCATGCTGTGGTAATTACATAGCCGAAAA
>NW_008792165.1:0-206 GCF_000715545.1 Opisthorchis viverrini
GTTTCGCTTTCCTTCTCAAATAGTCTGTGACCTTTAAGTCGGTGTTTTCTAATAAACATCTCCTCAGCGATTGACTTCTTCCTTTCAATAATACACTCTGTGAGGACTCTAAGTCTCTGGGAAACACAGGTGCTTTAGCTTCACCTCAACTTATTGCATCATGGGTGGTTTTTATGAACGTGTGTCAAGGTCTTGCCGAGGCATAC
>NW_008792166.1:0-206 GCF_000715545.1 Opisthorchis viverrini
TTAAAGCCTTATTGTAAGAACAGAGTGTGAAGCTGGACGAGGAAGGGACGTGGAGTCACGTTGTTACAATAACCTCGAGGTACATATACCTTCAAACACCAATTTAACAATCTGGAGAGAAGCTCAAAACCAGAACGCCACTGACAACAGATGGCAGAAATATCTTGCATCATCTCCAATCGTGCGTGGTGAAGATCACGAGGTCC
>NW_008792167.1:0-206 GCF_000715545.1 Opisthorchis viverrini
CTCTACCATTCCTCGTGTTTGCGTTCGCACTCCTTTTCCCATGTGGTCCGCAAACCATGGAGGCGCCCAACTGCTCGTCTGAGTGCGTCTAGTCGTGCTGATGAGTTGATTCAAGTTGTGCCCAATTGTGGATTTTCCGTGTGTTGTCATGTTGCAGCGTGTCTGTGCTGATAGCGAATGTGGTTGTGTGGCGTGTTGTGCCGCGC
>NW_008792168.1:0-206 GCF_000715545.1 Opisthorchis viverrini
GTATTGTACTCACTGACAACAGATGCTCCGATACGCCCTTATAGTCCCTGACGACGTTTTTCTTGGCAGAGAGGAATCCAAAAATAACAAACAACAACGGTGAGGAGGAAGACACTTTAAAAGTGGACAATAGATGCGCACAATTTTGTCATTCCAATTTATATGTGGAGACAACCGTGGTTCGGATTTAATCTTATTCATAACCG
>NW_008792169.1:0-206 GCF_000715545.1 Opisthorchis viverrini
GACAGTTGAGAAAGGCAGCAGAGTCCTGGATGAAAGTGCAGACGGGGAACGTGTTTCTCCGCAATGTAACTGTAAAACGTGTCTCGAAATTGTCTATAGGCTTGAAGAGATTCCTTGAAAGCCCCTCACACGGGCGATCGCGGGAGTAGGATCTCGGTGACTGTGTCGTGTATTTCCAAATATAGGAATGTTCGACCTGTTTATAA
>NW_008792170.1:0-206 GCF_000715545.1 Opisthorchis viverrini
TGTATAGATCGAACTTGCGTTGAAATGTAAGTGAAGGGGTTTTGCTTGTCAGATACAAGATAGTAAGTGAGTCACTCAGGTGGCTGTGAGAAGCCGAACATCGTGACTACTGGAGAAATCGTTTACTTTTATCTCAAAAGCTTTTTATCAGCTTACCCGTCTGGTTAGCATTCGTCTATTCTCTTGACAGAGAGAGAGAGAGATAG
>NW_008792171.1:0-206 GCF_000715545.1 Opisthorchis viverrini
CAACGCAGATTACATCATGAGATTTTCAAGCATGTTCGATTTTGAAAGAAACTTGGGACACATTAGATGGACTTCCCCGGATATTGCTAAAATTATGACTTTTTGATCCGTTTCAACAATTTGTTTGATCGACTGAATCCTTAACTAAAGCTCTTTATCCGCAGTCCATGCAACGCGCACCTGCTAACCTGTTCGATCACCACATG
>NW_008792172.1:0-206 GCF_000715545.1 Opisthorchis viverrini
GTATACTCGGTCGACTTCTCTTCTGATTTGAAGTGCTTCGTTTATCGCCATGTGAATAGACGCGGGCAGATGTATTTCATGAGTTCCAGTATCAAAAATCATTCTATGATTCTCCACGTAAATTCCGGTTTTGAAAATGTATATCCTGCAAAACGGAATTGAACATTAGAGAATGAAGAAAGCTTCCCGTCAGGTTACCGAGCTCA
>NW_008792173.1:0-206 GCF_000715545.1 Opisthorchis viverrini
TTCGAGCTCTAACCATTTGAACCATCTCTCCCGGTCATGGTAAGGTGAACACGAAGCGATTAGAACATCACAATTGTTGTGATAGCACGAAAGGTGACACCCATACCTTTGAATGTTTTCAGTAAGGCAGTACAGCGATTGTTTACATACCAAATGGCGGACCTTAAGAGAGGGCTGAACTTGAGTGAACCATTAAAACTCTCGAC
>NW_008792174.1:0-206 GCF_000715545.1 Opisthorchis viverrini
GAATCGGCAAAGCACTTCAGATTGCAGTGGTGGTCTGTTGTTCATTTCGATCTATTGATGGTGAGAATCTCGTCAAAGGCAGACTGTGACATGGAAACAATAGAAGAGTGTTGTGGGATCTTACGCTTTACTGGAGGTAGCCTACAGGACTGATGTTCTTTGTACATGGCTAGAAAATCTGTGGGATGTGGCAACCATGCTTGTGT
>NW_008792175.1:0-206 GCF_000715545.1 Opisthorchis viverrini
GATGCAACCTGTTCAGGACGAGAGTTAGAGACGCTCGGTGTGGTCACGGTGGGCAGACGACACATTTCTTGGAGTCTGTGACCGACCAGAGTTCGGTGCATATTTCGCAGTACGGCTCGATCGCGCACATTGCCAAATGTACTCGTCATAATCGGCTTGAAAGAGAACTCGCAAAACGTCCCCGTCGCCTGGGGTACACCGTCTTC
>NW_008792176.1:0-206 GCF_000715545.1 Opisthorchis viverrini
AAACGAGATATTCCGACTGATTCCTCGTTAACAGCAAAGCGATTTGCAATTGCTTGTAGTCTTCTAATTTCGTTGTGCCTTTTGGCAAGAGTGTCATCGATCGATAAGAAAGACGGCAATGACGCTGAATGCCAGCATAACTACATCGTGTCCTAGCTTCATACCCCGTAGCTTTGCTCAAGAATTATCCAACACTTTGTCTTCAT
>NW_008792177.1:0-206 GCF_000715545.1 Opisthorchis viverrini
CGGTAACAAGGGCAAAGGTGCATCCGGGATCCTCAAGGTTGCCGAGATGAAGGCCGCCGTTGCTAAGCCTAAGCCTGTCAAAGACACAGTTGGATATTGTCAACGTTTCAATGGAGTCAAAAAGCGAACACAAAAACTGGTGTGCAAAGTTATTCGAAGAAATGGCTCCCCACGAAATATTGTCTGGACGCCCCTGAGAAGACGTA
>NW_008792178.1:0-206 GCF_000715545.1 Opisthorchis viverrini
TTTTGACAAGTCTGAACCGTCCGTTTGGAACCTCTTTGTGCGTTGATCAGTAAGAACCCCTCCAGCCGGAACACTAAGCATAAATATTCTAAACTATGAGATTTTATCAAAAGTACTGCATACAAGCATTGTGTTTTGATCCCAAAGGAGATCATTTGATGGGCTTTTAAAGACATTAGTTTAAAGGAGGTTTTTACTTGGGACTC
>NW_008792179.1:0-206 GCF_000715545.1 Opisthorchis viverrini
AAAATTTATCCGGCGGTATAGAACGCGGCTTCCGAGACGTTCTTTCCGAATGGCAATTAGCGAGCTTCCTCACAACTTCCTACTTCGACCAGTTGAGCAGATATAAATTGCAAAAACTGTTTACAGGAGTGGCATCCACGCACATTTTGCATCCAAAAGGACCATGCGGTTTCTAGAATTTTCGGTGAATTCTTTCAGCTGCAGAA
>NW_008792180.1:0-206 GCF_000715545.1 Opisthorchis viverrini
AAAAAAAATCAGCTGTCACTAGATCAGTACGCCTGTAATAATTTGGACGTTTTCGTTTTGGATTCGGTTGGATGAGAGGATATCGCTAATGACGGCTAGGCCACAGCAGTCGAAGAATTCTTGTGTGTCTAGGCTGGGAAATATTAACGCCACTGTTAACTGTACTTCTAGGTTAATGACGCAAACCAGAAATCTCCAAAAAAAAT
>NW_008792181.1:0-206 GCF_000715545.1 Opisthorchis viverrini
CCTGCCGCCTCTCCTCTAACTGAGTTTCACTCAACGCTGTGTAGTCCGCTGTATAAAAGCTTGCTTGGAACTCATCCTTTTTGATTCGGCGTACTTCACTAACCTCACTTTTAAATCGAGAATCAGGTTCATTATATCACTGTGATATACACAACTCTACAATCTCACCACCTTAGCATACAGACTTATAATTTTGTTCTATGTCA
>NW_008792182.1:0-206 GCF_000715545.1 Opisthorchis viverrini
TAGACTAGAACTCACACAGCCTGTCTAGTGCGTCGGAAATTTCAAAACCCCACTATCCAGAATGGCATTGCAGTCGAGTGGAAAGATGAAATTTTTATATGAAGCATCAGGCTCAAAATTATATGTACAAATGATAAAGGAGAGGAGCCTGAGGCAGAAGGCAAAGTTGACGCGGGAGGAAGCATAGACTATAAACTGTCTGCTCA
>NW_008792183.1:0-206 GCF_000715545.1 Opisthorchis viverrini
CTCAGATTCAACAAGACAATGTGCAAGCAAACGAGATACCTTCCCATTCATTATGAACAACGCTGGGATGACGGCAAAGCTCCTACGACCACACAATACAACAGTTGCTTGCAAGCCTGCGAACACTCTGTGGAGGACAATATCAAGACCAAAGGGTAATCGGCTCCAATGGAAAAAAACAATGTAATATACAGGATCCAATGCAA
>NW_008792184.1:0-206 GCF_000715545.1 Opisthorchis viverrini
ATTCCTGAGAAGTCTGCACGGCAGAAGCCACCGGATCAAGTTTGACTCTCGGGATTTCTGGCTCAATAGCAGATGAAGTTAAAGGTCAGCCCACAGTGGTCGTTAAGTCCCAGAAGAGCGTTAATTTTTACCTGATCAACGACGTTTCCTTCGTTGGTGATGACCAAATACAGCAGAGATTGTTGTTGGCCTGCGCGGTATCTGGT
>NW_008792185.1:0-206 GCF_000715545.1 Opisthorchis viverrini
AAAATCATAAAAGTACGATGTCCCGAACCGTACACATGCGACTCCAACAAGTGATCCATCCGCATTACAACGCTTTAAACATACAAGGAGACCCAATCAGTTTCGCGCACCTGAGACAATCACAGGATTGTGTACAGGGGTCGTGTATACATGGACGGTCGTTGTTGGCAGTTACAAATAGGTACGGAAAACGTGGCGAATTAAGA
>NW_008792186.1:0-206 GCF_000715545.1 Opisthorchis viverrini
CCTTGCAAACGGGTTGAACGGTTACGCGCGTAAATGACACATTTTGTTTGCTCTTCCCTTTTGTTGTAGCGGTTCATCTTGTTTGTCAACAACATTCGGCTCTAAAGTGATCATTCAAGTCAGCGAGATATTTTGACCGTTGTATACTCGTGAGATCAGGCAATCACGTTTCCTTCGTCACCACCATCCACCTTTTCTTTCATGGG
>NW_008792187.1:0-206 GCF_000715545.1 Opisthorchis viverrini
TCTCTCGTTTGTGATGAACAATTTTTGCTCGTCTGGTATCGTCTAATTAAAATGACATAAAGTTTACTAATCACGTTGCAGACGCTCTACAGAACAGGATCTCTACCAATTACTCCGACATGAGGACACGCCAACCAGCTATTAATCGCGGGTGTCTACCGAAACACAGTACCTCATTTTCCAAGCAAAGATTCATCTGATTAGTA
>NW_008792188.1:0-206 GCF_000715545.1 Opisthorchis viverrini
TCACAACATACAGCCTTACAAATTTTGTGTGAAAAGCTAATTAATTTACGAAAAGACACACAGCTAAAACGATTTCCGATTATTGCATCCTCCAAACAAGGCCGAAATTGTCATGGCCTTCAAACGTTTCTTCTACATATCCCTGAAATCGGCTATAGTACGAAACGATAAGGATACTACATTGTTCACTTAATAGTTGCTCCAAG
>NW_008792189.1:0-206 GCF_000715545.1 Opisthorchis viverrini
TAGACGATCAACAGCCTGGTGCGCTTGGCAGAACCAGGAAAAAGTTAATGAACGTGCGAACCCTTGATCACTGTCACGTACAAGTGGGTCAAGAGAGAGGTTCAAGAATACAACCCATCCGTCAAGGTCGAGTGAAGAACAACCAGTATTCCAACCAACCAATTATTCCACTGGTTCTTATGTAATTCCTTCACGTTTCGAGCAGG
>NW_008792190.1:0-205 GCF_000715545.1 Opisthorchis viverrini
CAACCGAAAACTCGCTTTCTGGTCACCCAGTTACGGATTGTCCGATACCAGTCCACACGAGTTATAATCCTGAGACAGCGACTGCTGAACACCTGAAGACACCTCAGTTTTGCTGCTCGAAAGACTAAGTTTCAGCCATACAACAGAGCTCGTTGTAGCCTGACACACACGTCACATGAGACTCAGGGATACACCACTCAGACAC
>NW_008792191.1:0-205 GCF_000715545.1 Opisthorchis viverrini
ACCATATCACTCTCCACACCTCCTGCCGACTCAAACGACTTTATGTCCCGCCAAACGCTCCCAACTGCTTACCAGCCTTCAAGAGATATACCCTGTCTCAAAATGGACTCTTTGCTCCACTTTCCGCCGCGGCTTCAAACTTACATCCACTTCTCAACTTTCTACCTCCAATGGTGAACCTGCTCCAAACACATGCCCAGTCAAC
>NW_008792192.1:0-205 GCF_000715545.1 Opisthorchis viverrini
AATCAGTTGTTATGCAGACACATTATCAGCTTTCCCTCGCCATAAGACACCCAGACAACAGCCCCGACTACAGAGAGCGGATGCATCAGTGTGTTTTCCGGTCCGGCTTACTGAAACTTTGATGTTTCGACCTGTTATCCAACTGGCCGACGAGATCAATGAACACATAAGCACTCCAGTGGTGTATGCGAGTGGATGCAGCGTG
>NW_008792193.1:0-205 GCF_000715545.1 Opisthorchis viverrini
TGATCGTAAACGGAGCATAGACTCCCTATTTTCAAGCCAACTACCTTTCGGCGTAAAGTTCACAGCCTTTTGTGACAAGTCTGCGTGATTTCGAATAAGGTAACAAAAAAGGCAGAGATGCATTCAAAAGTTGCCTCAGGCGAGACGTCGGTACTTGGTGAATGAAAAAAGGAAGAAACGCACTAAATTATGTCATATCTTAGTC
>NW_008792194.1:0-205 GCF_000715545.1 Opisthorchis viverrini
CATATATATTTTAAAACAAACGAAAGGACGGCTGTCATTTGCAAGTATTTCTTTGAATTGCAAGAAATGTGACAACCGGAACAATTTCAGTCCAGCTAAAGACAAAAAACAGCGGTGCCCTTTTTCGGTTTATCTAAGTTAAAGGCTAGGCTTAGAACCATCGGCGATGAGCGACGCACTCATGCTACTGGATGGGTGGCGAGTG
>NW_008792195.1:0-205 GCF_000715545.1 Opisthorchis viverrini
ATCCATCCAAGCTACTGCCTCTCTGATCTTCCCAACGAAAAGACCATGGACCCCTTTGCATTTACGCGCCACTTATAATAGCTACTGCCTCCGATGCTCAGCTATCTAGCCGCCACAACTCTTCAAATCATCGGGAACGAATCAGTGCCAGCTAGAACCAGCCTATGACAAGTACGCCATGTTTACAGCCAAGGATAATGACGAT
>NW_008792196.1:0-205 GCF_000715545.1 Opisthorchis viverrini
TACACTCAGAAAAACAATCCACAATGCATTTGGCGTGCTCTGTGGCTCGTGACTTCCACGGGTGGGCTACTCTTCGCCCTCTGGCCTAGTTCATCGTTGGTTTCCGCGCGAATTGTCCCGTCGTCACTGAGGATTCTAAAGCACGTTGAAGGCTATGTGTGTGTAAAATTCATGTTTTCTAAACCTGGGTGTAAGCATTTCACTG
>NW_008792197.1:0-205 GCF_000715545.1 Opisthorchis viverrini
CTCTCTCTCTCTCACCATGTGTTTCATTGTCTACGGCTATCGAATAAAGAGAATTCTATCCACGCATGGCCTTTCTGCAATTTTGTGGGTTAGCTCTGAGTTTCTTGGGTACACATGCTGTTCGAACGGGTTGGTACTTTTTCTGTGTGGTAGATTACGGGTCCAGCACAGTTGTCCGTTCTGGAACAGTGGGTTTATCATGCGT
>NW_008792198.1:0-205 GCF_000715545.1 Opisthorchis viverrini
TCTAATGGATGAGTTGTTGACCAAAATCTGTTATGGGTGGAAATCTGTTTCTGCATTTATCGAATTTTCTGCAAACTTGAACCCCGATTCACCAGAGCACTTTGATTTTATTGCAGACGACGAGTTAGCGGTGGAACCGGAGGACGTTTTCTCCAAAGATTTCAAAAGCTTTTTTGCGAAATGTTCAAACTGCACACAGATTGCC
>NW_008792199.1:0-205 GCF_000715545.1 Opisthorchis viverrini
GTTTAATTTCATGGATCTATCAGTCAGGCGGTCAAGTGGTGGAAGCAACGTTTAGTGCGGCGGGTTGCGTGCTACTCCCGAAGAGAAATCAACTGTGTGATTCTGGGCTTTTCAAGATTAAATGGCTCCACTTAGCGAGGAGAATCCCGAGTGGCTCTTAATGCAACTATTGTCAATACGTTCAAAAATGCAGCTAAATGCCGCT
>NW_008792200.1:0-205 GCF_000715545.1 Opisthorchis viverrini
GTCTCTCATACCAGGTTAGTCAATGGGTACAGGTCTGAACAACACAACCTCTAGGTTGGGAGTTGGAAGATTGTGGCAGGTGGACTCATTCGCACATCAGTTAGGTCTTCAGAGGACACTTACCTGAATCCCGGATGAACCTCTCGGTTATGACAGTCGTCAATCAAGAAGACCGTCTCAAGAAGAGCGAAACCGGTCGTGCGCT
>NW_008792201.1:0-205 GCF_000715545.1 Opisthorchis viverrini
GAGATGTCGAGCGCAGGTGTGGGAAGTGCACGTTTGTTCAGTTCACTCATCCAGTCCCAACTGGCACCCATAGTGAAGTAAACTTGACACTTTTCGTAAACCAACGGTGATAACAATTTGATGTTGTGAGTGTGCATTGCTTATTCATCTGCTGCATTTCGTTGTTGGAACCTTCAGTAGGAACATGGTTTGGATGCGCGGCTTG
>NW_008792202.1:0-205 GCF_000715545.1 Opisthorchis viverrini
ACGTGTTCCGTAGGAATGGTGTGCATTTTTAGCCAAACACCACAACCTTGCGGTCAGGCTTTCGACCCGAATGCTTCGGTTTGCGACCATAATCCTCCTGCCTAGGTGTGGGCGTCCTTAAAGGCTGTCAGGCTCGCTCAAGCAATGAACATCAGGCCGAACACAGACACTCTACGTCTCGGAGAAATATCCCAACCGGTCTCGA
>NW_008792203.1:0-205 GCF_000715545.1 Opisthorchis viverrini
TTTTCATGCCCTAAGATGTCATTTTTGCGGTCATTCAGACTCTACGGACTGAGAGACCCTTTCTCCACCTTCAATTCTAATGGCAACCTCAAAATCCAGCTGTTACCAGCACATCACTAGGACCGGCAAGAAAAATACTGGCTTCACGTTTTTGGATGCATTCACCGGGTGTTTGCGGAACGGCCACCTAAGTGCTTCCCGTTGC
>NW_008792204.1:0-205 GCF_000715545.1 Opisthorchis viverrini
TGAGGGCAGGTATCGGGACGAGACAAGAATGCCTTTTCAAGGTTCACTGTCAAAAATGACTCCAGCTGCATGATTTCTGATCAACCATTAGGTACCCTACTGAGCAGAAGAATGCGGATAGGCGTTTCTGTAAGATTCAACCAAATGACTAGTTTGCTGTTCGCCCAGTTCCGTGGAAAGTAAGACAACCATCTGCCTAATCTGA
>NW_008792205.1:0-205 GCF_000715545.1 Opisthorchis viverrini
ATGCTTCAGAACATGCAGTCTATGAGCATGCCTATTCCAGTTCAAGAAGTACTGAATGTCATGTAGAATGTTAGTCTCCTCGATAGTTGTACTATCTCTGACAGAAATTTGTCTGATGCTGAACATCAGGCCAGAATCGCATTTGCTAGTTTGCGCCACGTGTGACCTCAAAAATTCATGTCACTGGGTCTTAGGGCTGTATTGC
>NW_008792206.1:0-205 GCF_000715545.1 Opisthorchis viverrini
ATGTCTTTATTTCGTTTCCAACCAAGCCCGAAAATTTCAGTTTTTGAGTTTACCAAACTCAAATGGAAAGTTATCATTTAAGTATTCATCTGCATGCCCATTATCCAGAGTTATGAGGAGGAAACTACAATCCAGTCATAGCAAGAATCAGTGTTTTTTATGCAAGTGTATGGCAAAAGCTCTGATCAAAATATCATTCACCACA
>NW_008792207.1:0-205 GCF_000715545.1 Opisthorchis viverrini
CTGCAATTTCCTATCAACCTTGTTTTAATCGAACACCATATTGTACGCCTTTCCAATGAAACCCGAATGGGGAGACCGTGAGTGAGCTGTTGAAGATTATTCAGCGAATTTATCATTAGCAATACCATGCCAGGTTGCCAGTGTCTTAGGAAAGTAATTTCGAAAACAGAAGGGAAAAATAACCAACCTGATTGTTAGACAAACT
>NW_008792208.1:0-205 GCF_000715545.1 Opisthorchis viverrini
ATGCGAAAGCTTTACTTTCCTGACCCATAGTCTGTATCTTTTCAGCTGATGTTTTCTAATATACAACTCAGCGGCAAGCGGCTTTCCACCTTTCATTGGTACGTTACTTGGAAATTAGCTATTTCAGATATTCTGTAAACATGTCGGTGTGTGCTAAGAACCAATAGAACTTTGGGTCATTCCTAAAGCAATCAGCTGGAAGTTC
>NW_008792209.1:0-205 GCF_000715545.1 Opisthorchis viverrini
AAAAGACGTGTATTTTATGGCAAAAGCGTAATATCCTTTCTACGTTTGTTTGCAAATTGAATGACAAAAATGATTCGCCATGATACGTATAGGTAAGCAAAAAAGCAATCTTAGGCCATTTAAATGTCTCAATTTGAGTTTCTTAATTTTCGCTCACTTTGGAATGTACCCACTTGAGTATTCCAGAGTCCACACTCACTACAGC
>NW_008792210.1:0-205 GCF_000715545.1 Opisthorchis viverrini
CGCCTCGCATCTGTAAAATATAGAGTGATGCCGCAAGACTGGGTGAATTCAAACACAAAACTTCTTTGCCTCGTGAAGAGGGCTACTCATGAGGTTTCTGAAAATTCTCCAAAGTTTTCAACGAACTTGACTAATTCCTTCAGAAATATATGCTGGAATATCTTGATAGCCGTGCAGCATATTCAGTTGAAGGATAACATAAGGA
>NW_008792211.1:0-205 GCF_000715545.1 Opisthorchis viverrini
ACGTCTCTGTTACAGCCTTGTCAGTCTTTAGGGAGTGCGTGCAACTCCCCCCACCCACCTACTTCAGTCCCAGGATAATTTCTATCCATAAACCGAATGCAGGATTGTCATGACTGTCGAAAGCGGGTTACTTGTGAAACATCTATGCTGCACCCATATGTGTCGAAAGCCATCAGTTGAGTGACCCTAGAACAACTAAGGACAG
>NW_008792212.1:0-205 GCF_000715545.1 Opisthorchis viverrini
TCGTTCTTTCGGCTGTAGCATCTTAAAGGAGCCTGGCTGCCATGACACACGAAGGTTCCAAGAATTTTAGATTAGTGCCATTTTCCCAAGCCTTGGCAGAAGTGCTCGGGAGTCAGATGTAGGGCTATAATCACGGAATTTCCGGTCAGGATATTCGCGCTCTATCCAATTGAGCTATCTCGCTTCCTGTCCACTCGAATTACAT
>NW_008792213.1:0-205 GCF_000715545.1 Opisthorchis viverrini
CTTCAAAAACCCTGAACACTTTTCTCACCGCTATCAGTAGGATCTGAAGTCCTGAAGGACCAGGAAAATCTCAGCAGCCGTCTGCGGGCGATGAAAAATGAAATGTCCTCCCTCCGAGCCATACAGCCTACTGCATGTCTCCTTAATGCTGACGTAACTTGTGATCCAGGCAATATATAAAAAGCTTCAATTCTTGTTGACACGA
>NW_008792214.1:0-205 GCF_000715545.1 Opisthorchis viverrini
AAAGGTTCCGCGAAGTGATCCTTCCTCCGTTGATCCACGGGATCAAGCCATTGAAGCCGTCCAGCGTACCACACAACCCACGGTCGTGCTGACCAAACTGAACTTCGGTAATCTGACAGTTTGTGTCACGAAAATTACGTAAAATTTGCGCCAACGTACACAACAGGTGAGAAAGGACGTTTTGATAGCATATGCCTCACTGCAG
>NW_008792215.1:0-205 GCF_000715545.1 Opisthorchis viverrini
CAATCCTCAAACACGTTTCGAGCGCAAGTCGTCCGTAGACAAACTATTTTTATCGAACCGTGTAAATCACTTGGTCCGGAAGGACTGCAGTTGTCTGCTCACGCTGAGACACACTGGGGATCCCTTAACCTCCCATACACAGAAGAATCATGTTTCACTTTACGCGATCAAATAGTTTATACGGAACTCACTAGCCATTCTGTCG
>NW_008792216.1:0-205 GCF_000715545.1 Opisthorchis viverrini
TCTCAAGGTCTGTCAGGTCTTTTAGCAACATCATCTGATGTGGATTACATACAAGCACCGGTTCCGCCCACACACCGCTTCGAAGGATTTCGGAACACTCACCCAACCGTTACCTCCTTCGTATTCTATTGATTTTTTTCAATGGTTATTTGGCTACTTAGTATCCACGTCCCAGAAGCATGAATTTGAATGAGTTAGTGTTTGG
>NW_008792217.1:0-205 GCF_000715545.1 Opisthorchis viverrini
GCAACACACGCTCCTCATGAGAAGGTCACATATTGATTACACTGGGGAAAATGTATAAGGATTCAAAGTGACTAATCGATTGCCAAATGTATGGCAGATCGGAGACCACTGTCGCCAAAGCGCAATTTTACTCAACCTATTCGATCCACTTGCAATTGGAAAGGCGACCGGGTAAGTTCTTATTGTCATATCGATCAACCGGTGA
>NW_008792218.1:0-205 GCF_000715545.1 Opisthorchis viverrini
GATCTTTTTTGAACAAGTTGAACTGGGACCAGCTCTAGTGGATGACCTACATAGGGCCATTGTCCAGAAGGTTCTGGAGGCCGATTCGATGTCTCCCTCACAAAAAGAACAGGCAGTCGGATGAGCCGAGCTACCTGAGAATATTCGGCGTACTCTGAAACAGGGGTGTCAACCATTTTTTCAAAAAACTGATTACAGAGTATAC
>NW_008792219.1:0-205 GCF_000715545.1 Opisthorchis viverrini
TGTGGCTTACTGTCGTAGTACTTCACGAGTTTCTTAACAGTAAATCCTGAAGATGATTATACAAGTAAATGCGTTGGAATTGTCCGACGGTTTCAGTGCGTTTTGAAGAGTTTGCACAGTACATTTACCAGATCTTTCTGCGTTATGGTTATAACATTTTTCCTCTTCAACTCGTAGACAAATTAAACCACGTCAACTCCAACTG
>NW_008792220.1:0-205 GCF_000715545.1 Opisthorchis viverrini
TTCTCGCCTAACAGGTCATCGCCGGTCATTAGTGGATCTGGTCTCTTCCTGCCTTCTTTTTTCCAAGAATATCCCGCCTTCATTACTCTGGATTTTCCCCAACTCATAACTTCTAATTATTCAAAAGTTGAATCAAGCTCCATCTGATCCAGAGGTTTGTGGGTAAAATAACCTCATCTCAATAGCACTGTTTTACATTCGCAGG
>NW_008792221.1:0-205 GCF_000715545.1 Opisthorchis viverrini
ATACGAAGGATTACCTTGGGTTCTGTTGATTTATCCGTCAAGACGTAGTTACTGTGCGAATGAGAGTCTTTATATCGGAACCTAATGAGACACTAAATCTCCAATAAAATCTGCATAGCAAGCCAGCAAGCATCAGGGCGAGTCAATCATTACATCAACTTGGCAAAAGCCGACGGGCGTTCAGGCATCTCACAGAAGCACGATC
>NW_008792222.1:0-205 GCF_000715545.1 Opisthorchis viverrini
TTCAATAGGCGGTTTTCGGCGTGTTATCTCCTAGCATGACAGCAGATTAAATCCAATATGAATATGAACAATATGAATATGAACAATATGAATATATGAACCATAAGCAAAACGGTGGTGTTTTAGTGGTGGTTTTGTGTGAGATTACCTGCCAGGGGAGTCGATTTCTACACAGAAAAATGCACTTGCAATCTGATTAGTCCAT
>NW_008792223.1:0-205 GCF_000715545.1 Opisthorchis viverrini
CATTTTCATAGAGAAAAATTTTTGGCGTTAACTTTCAAATGTGGGAAAGCGCAATGATACATCTACGAAGCAGCAACTATTTGGTGGGCACCCTATCTATCATGAGAATCTTACAGCTGAAATCGTCTTGCAGTTCTGCTTATATTATCATGGTGACTAACGGGGTAGACATTCAATTACTTGCTGAGGTACTCAACAAAGAACC
>NW_008792224.1:0-205 GCF_000715545.1 Opisthorchis viverrini
CAGCTGCTTGATTTCCTATAGCAAATTGGTAAACTAGGATGCACCAGTAAGGAAACGGCTAGGTCAGTGGACGTGTCTCCGACAATGAGTTTCGCAGTGGCTGCCAGAACCATTATGGAGTTATGCCAATGTGACAGATGTGTATTGGTAAACGCGGTGTGTTAAAGCTGCGTAGTAGGTTTTGTGTTCAAGTGTTGGCATTTTT
>NW_008792225.1:0-205 GCF_000715545.1 Opisthorchis viverrini
GTTCTACTTGCGTCAGCTTGGTCGGTTTCCTGGGACCTCGGGTATCACTGAAAAATTCTCCCTTTTTCTCCCCAGAATGTCGAATATATTTGTTCTGTTGAAATGTGCGAAACCGTGGTGACTGAACCGATGTTGATGCTGTGAATTTCCGGGTCTTCCCGCTTTATGTTGGGTACCGTAAACATTCATGCCGTACGAGATTTCC
>NW_008792226.1:0-205 GCF_000715545.1 Opisthorchis viverrini
TATCAGCTCCTAATGATTTTGTGTCAGATGTTATTGCCAGGTTTGGGCTGCTGATGGGTATTTGACAGGTCCGTGCCAGCTACTTCCTAGAACAGACGAGTTCATTGCGCGAATGCCTTTTCAGTGGGAAACACAAACACTGCTTTATTCTCAATGTGTCACTGGCGAACGGCAATCGCCAGATTCTAGAGCCCGATTGGCTGTT
>NW_008792227.1:0-205 GCF_000715545.1 Opisthorchis viverrini
GAGTGAGTTTGCAAGCCCTAATTTTTGACAATGTATTGAACGTTTCCGTTGCCTTAGAACTGAAGTAAACGACAGTTGTTGCGCGCCCTCGCACATGACTTTCAGCAGTTACGTTTAACTGATATGGGGGATGAAACTCACGTTGTGTAATGTTCTTGACCTGTTTGGTTTACAGAGGCTGGCTTGATGATTGTCCTGCAAAGAC
>NW_008792228.1:0-205 GCF_000715545.1 Opisthorchis viverrini
AAATGATCGGCTCACGAGAGCTGGGAATATGTATATCATCATCCATCGCAGGTCCCTGCACGAAACGCCGATTAATAAGAAAACACGCACAAAGAACTGGTGACTGCGGATTCGCCGCAATTACAAATCCAAGCTGTGTATGATTGACCGGATGAGGGACTTATGTTTTGCGGGGAAATAAACATTTGCCTCGTTTCCTGGCTTG
>NW_008792229.1:0-205 GCF_000715545.1 Opisthorchis viverrini
GAAACTGGGTAAAATCAAAGCTGGACGGCTTTAACATGAACGTAACTACACATATTTCGTACTCATCACTAGTCTTCAAACTTTTGTGAAAGAAAAAGTCACCCGGGTGTTTGCTTCATTTGTAATCCACCAGAAGCCTCTTTCTAACTTGGTTTTGGGAAGAGACTCACTTGGAGCTTAACTGAATCTCTCATTTATGATGTTC
>NW_008792230.1:0-205 GCF_000715545.1 Opisthorchis viverrini
AGCCGTTTCTGTGTTAAGATTTGGCAACGAAAACCCAGGACTTTGCTACTAAAATGTTAGAATTACCAAACGCTTTGTGATACGTAATGCAGTCGATAGCCATCCACACATTATCTGTTGGTTGAAAATCTTTTGGTAATAAGCGAGCAAGGAATCTTGAGGGTTGTTACCTATCAATAAGGGCTGGTTCGAAAGGAGACCAAAA
>NW_008792231.1:0-205 GCF_000715545.1 Opisthorchis viverrini
AGAACGAACTCCGAAAGATTCTTCGCCCCTACTTTGCTTGTATGTATTCTGTTGGCACCTATCGCTTTTGCTGTCCAAAGCGTCTTGTTAGTGACTAGTTCCTGTTTGGTGAATTCGCGACGTATCAACGTGGATCTGCGGATAGCCGGCGACCCTTGGGAGGACGTTGAGTCCAGACACATCCATGATTAGTGACACAGACGTC
>NW_008792232.1:0-205 GCF_000715545.1 Opisthorchis viverrini
GGGTCTGAACAGAAACTCTGTTCGCAGTCTTAACCGACCGATGGGAGCGCATCGAATTTTCAGTCAGGTCGATTAGGGTTGTAGCTGATCGTAGCCAAATCGGGGACACGAAATAAAAGGTTTTGACGCCGAAATTTGCCGGAACGAGAGACATTCTGGCCAAAATATACTGGAATCTCTAGATAAGCGCATTTTCTCTGTCGAG
>NW_008792233.1:0-205 GCF_000715545.1 Opisthorchis viverrini
CCTTGAAGTGATCGACCACAAGATGATCGGGTCTCACACATGTAGGGTCCGATATCTTGTGTTTCGGTAGCCATCGACGGATGGCTACGGACGGATGTTACGCAACTGTGGGTAGACGATACAGCTTTAGTATTCGATAAAAATTCAAGTAAATATTTGACAATCAGCATGTACATGAAGCAGTGACCCGTGTTGCTATCGGAAA
>NW_008792234.1:0-205 GCF_000715545.1 Opisthorchis viverrini
TTAGGTGATCACAGAGAGAAAAACAAAGGCCAGAAACCCACCTGGGGAAGTGGGTTTTGCGCTGCCACGCGCAAAAACATCATGTGATTGCGAACGCCAGCAAAACAGCTGTAGGTCATCAGTATCTCTAAATTATCATTGGTCAGCTGCATCCAGCCGACGCGCACAAGCCGATTAGCTATTGGCTTAGACTATCCGGTCTAGG
>NW_008792235.1:0-205 GCF_000715545.1 Opisthorchis viverrini
AGCCGCCCCTAATAACCGAACATCACGTCGGTGGGTCAGATGCGTCGAGGACCGGCTACGGACCATACAAATCACGTGTCGGTACGACCGAACACAAGCCAATCAGTGTCGAGCTTGCTTAGCTCAGCGCTTCATCAGGATTCTAGCGTTATCTCGTGAAAACTTCCGTCCATGTAAATACTCCTGTTATAGTTGGTGGAGCCGC
>NW_008792236.1:0-205 GCF_000715545.1 Opisthorchis viverrini
AGTCTGACGTGCTAGTTTAGATTAATAAATATAATTTAAAGCGCATTCTCCGTTGAATCTCAAAAAGTTATTTGTATTCCTGACCCGCTATATCAACTGCGGTTGACTAGTAATGCGAAATGGTCTCTGTTGGTCAATGTTCGTTTTTGGGAGATTATGTAGGGCACTGAATCTCGAACACAAAGCTAACACCTAGGATTGTCAC
>NW_008792237.1:0-205 GCF_000715545.1 Opisthorchis viverrini
GATTACAAACCGTGTATGATATTCATTTCTGAGATATACCCTGTTGCACGAGCGTGTTGAGGAGAGACAACTGGTCGGCAGAATTGAACCCACTCTTGAGGTCAAGGAATACGATGACTGTAGGACACCTGTACGTTTGTGGTTGCTTTAAAACTTGGAATTCGAAAGTCTGGTCCATGCATTATCCCTGAAGAAAGTTTGAAGG
>NW_008792238.1:0-205 GCF_000715545.1 Opisthorchis viverrini
GTTTGATTCCATTCACGCAAAGATTTCTTTATCTTATAAACCTACTTTTGGTTTTGGATTTTCGCGTCTGTAAACGCGCAGACGGGACAACAAGTCGCTCAGCTTACGGAAAAGCTACTTGGAGTGGCTAGTGTTTGTGGTTTTTGAAGCGTTATCCGATAGCTTATGAATAAGGCTCTGTCGAAGCAGTATACTGCAGTTTCTC
>NW_008792239.1:0-205 GCF_000715545.1 Opisthorchis viverrini
AATAGTTATTAAACTATAGTCTATGGGGAATTTGGCAAAAACTCGCTGTCATTGATTTGAACACCAAATCTCCAAAACACCAAAATATTCGTGAATAGAACTGGACACTCTTTAGCGTGCAGATAAGTGGATTTGCACACAGACACCTGTTAGAAAGTAGTAGGGCAAGTGTTTACAGGTTTTGAAATCAGCAGCCGAGTTTCCT
>NW_008792240.1:0-205 GCF_000715545.1 Opisthorchis viverrini
GAAGGTAGCAAACAAAGCTTGTATTCTTCGGTGGTTAATTTTCCGGTATCTCCCGCTGGATATCTGGACATCTGGTATTTTTTCATCCGCCACGGGTTTCCTGCTCATTACTACAATGGCTAACTCCATTGAACGGTGTATCATGCGTGCAAGGATGACCAACAAGCAGATGTGCGGGCTCAAGTCGGGCTCAGCAATTTCTATG
>NW_008792241.1:0-205 GCF_000715545.1 Opisthorchis viverrini
AGGGTCTAAAGGTAGAGCCAGAAATAAGGACTAGAGAGATCATCACTGGCAGCATTCCTTGGAATAAAATCACTTCTGAGGCTAAACCGCAATGCACTGTTTGTCCCGAATCGGATCGGTGATTAATACCTCGAAGACGGCAGCTTAAGCACTTTCGAGGACATCCCTTTAGAAGCTGGGCGATTTAACTGATATTTTCCTTTAA
>NW_008792242.1:0-205 GCF_000715545.1 Opisthorchis viverrini
GGTCTTCTTGGTGCACAGCGGTAATTGAGCTACTGACATCCTGAAATGATAATAAAATGCAAGTTGTGTTATCGGAATATCACTGTGAGTCGAGTGACAAACTGGGGGTACCGCACTGGATACTATCCGGCATATACCTGCTAACAAAACACAATCCTTAACGTCTGATTTGCATTGCCATGTATGAGTCACATGAAATCATCGT
>NW_008792243.1:0-205 GCF_000715545.1 Opisthorchis viverrini
AGCACATGGTAACACGATTGCTGGTTTTCCTTTGAACAGGGTGATAAATTTGTGAAACGCTGGCTCACTGTAACGGAGATGTGGTTTCGAAGTTAATGCAACCTTGTCTAATGACACACGAGTTGAGGTCGCACAAAACGTTTCAAACAAAACGAAGCCCATGCGCAATATGCTTACTCTGAACCAGTATTACAAGACATATATG
>NW_008792244.1:0-205 GCF_000715545.1 Opisthorchis viverrini
GTGTAGCTTCCAGAAAATATACAATTCGACCTTAGAGGATTTTTGCAGGCGCAGTGTAAATCTTTAGCAGCCAGACGAAGGGACTTGAAACAAAGCAAAAGTAACGCTTGCAAACGAACGTAATAAAACGTTCTTTTGTTTATTCAGTGAGTGACAGTGAGGTGCATGCAGTGATTGACTGACGAATGCCAGAAAAGTTAAAATG
>NW_008792245.1:0-205 GCF_000715545.1 Opisthorchis viverrini
AACTAACCAACATCTAGGCAGAAACATAAGGTTCAGATAGCGGAACCATTCGATCCTATTACGGACAAAGTCTGCTTTCGCCAAGAATGCATGTGCGCACTACAAACGCTTCTTCACATTCTGCAGACAACTGAAATATACGTCGAGGTATTCGCCGACCGAAAACTGTTGGATGTTGCGCTTTTCGTGTGATAAGATTGGCAAA
>NW_008792246.1:0-205 GCF_000715545.1 Opisthorchis viverrini
TGAAATTCGATCTTCGTAGAGTTCACACTTGACGAACTGACATTCTGTTCGTAACTTTTCAGTTATCAGCTGTTCTTCTGTTTGCTAGTGTTCTACGAATCATCGTACCTGCGAGTAGGCGTAAATCCTAAGGAATTTCATGTAACATCCATCACCTAAAAGAATCAAAGAAGCAGGTCACGTGATCACTACTGCCGAAAAAAAA
>NW_008792247.1:0-205 GCF_000715545.1 Opisthorchis viverrini
TGATCAGCAACGACCGCGTTTTCCAAACCATTGTGTGGCCATTTACTGCCATCTTCAACAAATTGTTGGCGGTTATATGTGCATGCACAATTTCATTATATTTTTGGTTGCGATCTTCCACATTTTTTCTGGCCTCCAAGTGGGCAGACAGACCTATCAAATGATCACGTGATGTTCACTGTAACCCCATAAGAAACGACGACAG
>NW_008792248.1:0-205 GCF_000715545.1 Opisthorchis viverrini
AGTCGTCAAGTAGACTGAGCAGATACTGTTCGTACTAGGAAACTGGTACTGTTTTGAGGTAGGAACGGACCCTAAAAGACCACAGGATGAAATCGGCAGAAGACATTGGGCGGACGCAGGGCGGGGACGGTTCGGTCGGTAGAAACGGGGGAGCTCGGTGATTTCTGCGCGTGTGGTTCGACGGGAGGTTCAAACTCGTCTTTCT
>NW_008792249.1:0-205 GCF_000715545.1 Opisthorchis viverrini
ATTGTGCACCAAACAATAAAAAAACGGCGAATTCTTAATCTCAGTACAATTACCTCCCACGTTCGGAAATGCTGATAAGCAGTATAAATCCAATTATTGATAATTAATAATACTTAATTAAATGACAGTTAAGCAGTTAATGATAATCAGTAAATCCATTTAATGGCCGTTCCCAGTTCGCTTGCTAGGCTTTTATTGGTGCTAC
>NW_008792250.1:0-205 GCF_000715545.1 Opisthorchis viverrini
AGACAAAAATACTATTTATTGGTCTGTTCGTCAAACTCGACCGTTCGCATGAAAACGGTTCGATAGCATTCCGATTGACATCCTATATGTACAAATGACGAAACGTTTGTAAAGTGGTCGATAACTCACAGGGAATGGGCTACACCCAAGCTACCACATTAAAACCGCAAGATTAGGATCGAGACCGCACCTGTATTTTTAGCTC
>NW_008792251.1:0-205 GCF_000715545.1 Opisthorchis viverrini
CCCAGCAGTTAGGACTGATGACTCCGTTCAACCTGTAGGGGTTTTACAAGCAACATCTGTACGTCAATGAGAGTCGACATCCTCAGACATTTCGAAATCACTCCTCAAGTCTCGATGCCATCAACCTGGGTGCTTTCAATATTCGCACTCTGAAGAAAGCAGAAGAACAAGTTTCTGTTGCTCTAAGACTGAACTAGCTTGATAA
>NW_008792252.1:0-205 GCF_000715545.1 Opisthorchis viverrini
TTTTGAACTCAGAAGACAAATTAACAATGAGACGTCATATGCTTGTGAATATAAACAAAAAACGCAAAAGGTAAATGTCTACAAGAAGATGCCACCTGGCAGTAATGCAGTGATGCTGAATAGACATCAACCACTGAAAAAGTGAAGCAGTTAACTAAAAACTAACAGGCATGGATCGGTCACCACTAAGCCGTTATTGGATAGA
>NW_008792253.1:0-205 GCF_000715545.1 Opisthorchis viverrini
TTTGCAAATGAGTTTATTTCTCGAAAACATTGCAATCAGGGTTTAAGTAGAACAGAGTGAGAAAGTAGACCTTTTTCACAAATGGCGGACATTTTTTTGACTGAACGAATAAGCTGAGATTCGGACTTAAACATCATGAACTAAGACAGAAGTTGCGCGTTTGAATTGCGTGTTAAACAGAATATACTACTAACTTCTATCAATA
>NW_008792254.1:0-205 GCF_000715545.1 Opisthorchis viverrini
TGTCTAGTTCTTATATTGTATGTTATGTTTTACTTTTCTGAGACAAATGAGATTCACTCTACAAAATGGCCTTTGTTAAAAAATGCTTACTCCCTGGTATGAATATAGAAGAATAAAAATCATTCAGCTATAACACCTTGCCAGTGCTCAGCTGTCATGCACCCAGAAGGAAGCAAGATGGCTTGGATACTGCCAGGTTGCCCAA
>NW_008792255.1:0-205 GCF_000715545.1 Opisthorchis viverrini
TTTTTGTCTTAAAAAACCTAGGTTCTAGTTAAGTTTGGTCTACTCGGATGTCAAGCCTTAATTTAGGTTTAAAAAGACGTACTATGCTACGCTTTCGGACGCTGATTAACACAGGGCTTTGCTTTCCTGTATTTATCATGTTTCAGGGCCAAAATATCGGGAAGGTTACCATAGTCGTCAGTAGTTTACAGTTTTTGGCCCTGTT
>NW_008792256.1:0-205 GCF_000715545.1 Opisthorchis viverrini
CTGCACACTGTGATTCTGAGGTTCCTACTACCATTTATCCGTGCTGCATATTCCCTTACTGCACCATCCAAACGTATGCTTTTCATGACCCTGAACACATGCTTAACAGGCCGGCAGCTTCCTGAAGGGAACGTAACATTTATATATTTGCCACAAAATTTTCCTCCTCCTGCTAGAGTTAACGTGTTGTCTGCACCAAGTAGGT
>NW_008792257.1:0-205 GCF_000715545.1 Opisthorchis viverrini
CTGCACCCGGGTGCAGACATTTCCGCACAATGTACGCAGATTTTCCCTCAATATCCGCAACCTTTCTGCACCCGGGTGCGGATATTCCTGCACGATATCCGCACAGTTCTGCACCCGAGTGCGGAATTGAGACAAGTTTCCGCACCCAGATGCGGAACTAGTGCAAACGTTTCCAAACCCAGGTGCGGAAAATCCGTACTCAGTA
>NW_008792258.1:0-205 GCF_000715545.1 Opisthorchis viverrini
TGAAGCTTATCGGGTGGGCGCAGTCCCGGAGTTTCTGTCAACTTCATGTTCTAAGTGAACCTAAATTGGACTGATTTCGATAAATGTATTCAGTTGCACATCAACTTTGTTGTGATGAGAGACTAACCTGTAACACAGCTGAATCTCTACTTTTTGGGTTCAAGTAGAACATAAAGTCGGAGACTGCGCCTACCTGATTAGCTCC
>NW_008792259.1:0-205 GCF_000715545.1 Opisthorchis viverrini
CTTTAGTACTTCAGAACCACATAACTAGGCAAAAACATGATGTAACTATTAATTCAGAAACGTTTTTTGTCCGCTGCGATTCTAACAAAATAAACCAAAACACCCAGAATTTTCGCACCAAATCTCGCTGCTTCAACATAGTCCATTGTCGGACAGAGAAGAAACTTTTGATCTCAGACGGTTTTCAGCAACCTTATGAGTAGCA
>NW_008792260.1:0-205 GCF_000715545.1 Opisthorchis viverrini
ACAGTTGACGGTAATGATACATCAGTCTGGATGATACAAATACTGGGGAAAATTTTCCCAGTTGGAAGTAAATGAAAGGGGTATTGGCGCTTGAAACCACAGGGTCCTGGGTTGGACAATCAACAATGTATCGCAGAATATGTAACTTCCAGATGATACCCCATCCATATGAAAGTAGACGACATCAACGTCTGGCTCAATGTGG
>NW_008792261.1:0-205 GCF_000715545.1 Opisthorchis viverrini
CAGATAAACTAGTCCATCATCTCGGAAGTCCACTCGTGTTAGTCCTCATGCATTGGATAACCCTAAATTCACCACCCCTCTGTGTGCGTATACCTGTTCTCTCTGGACCTCTAGACCTTTTAATACCATATATTAACAAGCTTAACCCAGGCTTGACCACTTGTCTGGTATGTACTAATCCACCCCTCTTTTGTCTCATTTATTC
>NW_008792262.1:0-205 GCF_000715545.1 Opisthorchis viverrini
ATGACTGGATGATGAGCGGCGCTCACAGTATGCCATGAACTCCGTTTACTCGCAGCTGCTCAGTCGGATCACTGCAACCCGGAGAGACATGTGATGACTATCGATCAATTTCGCTTCCTACAGAGATGTTGTGCTTGTGTTGAGTATCAACGGCCATGAGGCCTGCTTAAACAGGACAACATAGCAGACCGAGGGGAAATATGAG
>NW_008792263.1:0-205 GCF_000715545.1 Opisthorchis viverrini
TTAGTTTTGGTCAAAAAGCAGACTTTTTAGACTAACTTTGAAAACTCGTCAGGGATCGAGTAAGCCTCATGAAAACACAGGTCGGCGGATGAGTAATTTCTCTTCAGACTTATTTATCTCCCGCCGGACTATGAGAAAAAGCTCCCGTTTCATTAAAGATGACGAACAAAAGTGCTAAATAGTTCATTTTGAATACGTTGGAACA
>NW_008792264.1:0-205 GCF_000715545.1 Opisthorchis viverrini
TGCTCCTAGTACTCAGTTCAAAACACTTTTGGACGCCCTTTTAGTTGAGTCCCCGCGCTGGTAAACTTACCTCCCCTTTGATGAGAACATAAACAGAATTGCTACACCGTTTTGCTTGTGCCGTCCAGGTGAATGGCAGCCTTCAAAACGACAAGAACATAACCGATCCGCGAAACTTGGGCGAAAGTTTTGATCCTGTGTATCA
>NW_008792265.1:0-205 GCF_000715545.1 Opisthorchis viverrini
CCTATTCAGTGAGGTGATACGTGAATCCCATGTGTATATTGTATTGCTAAGTCGCGAATCCTGTAGTTGACGTTGAGGTACCTGTCCTTATTACGGTCCTATCAAGGCAAACAAACTTTGTGGTCACCTGCAAATAGAAAACTCGCACTGACAACGAGGATCGTGGTTATATAAACCTAAAAGGCACAGGTCTGTTGGTAAACAA
>NW_008792266.1:0-205 GCF_000715545.1 Opisthorchis viverrini
TGACGTGAATTCGTGAAATCACGATTATGATCCCTAGGATGGGAGTCTAACGAAATTTGGTAAGAATTATGTTGACTACCTGTGAGCAGATTTCGAATCCTCTGTGGAACATTCACTTCGTTCAGCAAAACCTGAAAGACCTGTCGCGAACGACCGGTGTAGAGCAACTACTTGGAAATTGTTGTGATCAGTGGAACAAAAAAAA
>NW_008792267.1:0-205 GCF_000715545.1 Opisthorchis viverrini
TTTAATCCAAAAGATGGCCCACTATAACACAATTAACCCAAGCTAAGAGCCGACAAGCCACTGCATCGAAACACGGAAGTCTTGGCGTGTATTCTCTTACATGTGAAAGTTTCCCAAGCGTTGATTTTACAGTGTCCCATCAGTGTTCATCTGCACAGTACATGCCTGTACGACTGCGTTCAACAAAGTAGAGTCTCCGGCCTTA
>NW_008792268.1:0-205 GCF_000715545.1 Opisthorchis viverrini
TTTCGCCTTAGCGCGCACCGTGTAAGTATAGTCTCATTGGCGTCTCATCAGCTCACAGCACTAACTTTATCACATGCTGCTCACCCGTCTCCCACGCATCCAGTCATATTGCTACTTGCCGCTGTGACCTCAAGGTTTGACCTTGACCGTCTGGGCTTCGTCAGATTTCTGATTGATCAATTGTTGTGTCTTTATTCCTCTATGG
>NW_008792269.1:0-205 GCF_000715545.1 Opisthorchis viverrini
GGTTTACTTCCCAAGTTTGAATAAAAATTATGATCGAGATGAAACTGTTCGTATAGCCCGTGACTGGTAGTGACTGGTAGCGCATTGGGTGTAGTGCGGAACCGTTCATTCGGTGCTCCGAATCTCTGCCGTGACAGTTATATCTGCATGTCCTAACCACGCAAGGCGACGAAGCGCACTCTGGATCGTACCCTCAAAGCGACTT
>NW_008792270.1:0-205 GCF_000715545.1 Opisthorchis viverrini
GTGCACTGTTTGCTTGGAATTTCAACCTTTCTATTAACCGTTCTATTTGACTGAGTGTGATGTGAAGCCTGGAGATCTCAGAATAATATTGAACGGATATGCTTGGGCATACTACGTACAAACCAACTTTTCTAATTTTAAGAGTTTCATTGTATGAGAGGATCTAATCCAGTTGAAGCGGAATGGTCAGCAGAGGTAGTCGTTA
>NW_008792271.1:0-205 GCF_000715545.1 Opisthorchis viverrini
GCCTTATGCCCTAGCGGACTGCAGTTATGACGCTGATAAGAATATCTTCTATCGAGAGCTATCTAGGCTTATTCGTCGAGCAAGAAGCACTAACAATGTGATCTTTGCGGGCAATAAGAATGCCCAAATCGGTCGCCTAAGCTCCTTGGAACACATTTGGGCGGTCAATTCGGAGTCCACGCTCGTCGCACAGGCAACGGAAAGT
>NW_008792272.1:0-205 GCF_000715545.1 Opisthorchis viverrini
CATGACTAGATTCTGAAAGGCATTCTTCCCTCGACTCTCGAGACCCGACATACAGCCAGCTATCGGTTTAACTCTGAAGGTGCTACACCATCACTGTGCTTCTGAGTAGTGAGATGCAAACAACTGGCCATGTTAAATAACAAGCATTTGTACTCGCTGTATGTATCCTCAGTTTTGATCTGGATTCGACACCCCTTTCCTTCTG
>NW_008792273.1:0-205 GCF_000715545.1 Opisthorchis viverrini
ACCGTGTCTTGTGATCTTATATGCGATGTACTATGAGGCCTCAGCACTAAACACCTAACTTTGTTACAGTTTTTGTAGAAATAAATGAGTATTTTCAGCTTTCAAGACGGTATGCGGACCAGAAATTTCAACGAAATTTCTCAACAGGTTCTCCTACATTACCAGTAAAATATATTTGTATGAATCCTATTGAGATACATATAGT
>NW_008792274.1:0-205 GCF_000715545.1 Opisthorchis viverrini
CCACGAGCTCAGTTATTCACTGGCACTTCGTTTTACCGCTTCTTACACGCTAATTAAACCCATCTTCTCAGGTTGCTACTCTCACCAACTGCATTCACACTGATGTTATTGTTTGGTAGACCTCATTCTTCCAATTCAAAAACTATTTGGTCTCTCAGTGGATTTTTAGTCGCTGAAACCTTCATCATTGACAAAATGTAGAGTA
>NW_008792275.1:0-205 GCF_000715545.1 Opisthorchis viverrini
ATCCTACTGCGTTTTTCGATTCCCTTCAAGCCGCATGATGAGCGAGATGCTGGTTACGAAGGTATGGAACAACGACGGTTGTTTTCTCGGTGTAGTTCTGCATACATCAGCTTACTTCATTTTCACTTGTTTTATCGTCTACTGAATTCCCTTGGTAGTTTCATGTTCTGCATCTCAACCGCACGCCAAGTGAATTTAATGCAGT
>NW_008792276.1:0-205 GCF_000715545.1 Opisthorchis viverrini
AAATTTCTGCTGTTTGGAAAATAATCTGCCTTAGGTCTCACGATATACACCATCAAAACAAACGTGTCATTGTGTTTGGTGACGGTTACATTTTGCTGCAAACCTTAACCTTAAGGAACGTGGAAACAAGGGCCTAATATAATAACCTACTTATTGGATTGTATCTAAGAAGACCAAGTTTACTCACCGGTTATTTTCTGCCACA
>NW_008792277.1:0-205 GCF_000715545.1 Opisthorchis viverrini
CAGATGTGAAGAAATTGCCCAACCAGCCATGAAGCGGCGATGCCTCCTCGCAATGTAACGGTAGGTATGCAAGCCGATTACCAGGCGTGGCGAACAGATCAACTGCCACCTGATTAACAGCCGACAATCCAGTATCTAGACATGAAAAGTGATAGACTTAGTTGAATCCATGGAGCAACAGATCACAGCAGTTTTACGGCCTACC
>NW_008792278.1:0-205 GCF_000715545.1 Opisthorchis viverrini
TTGGCAAATCATGAACGAAAAGTTCCTAATATCTTCTTATTATCAACAGTTTATAAATAATCTAGAACGGCAAATAATTCAAAGGTTGCGTGCAACTTTCAGCTAAAGGTTGAGGAGCAAGTAAAAAAGTGACCACTTGGCGTAAATTCCGTGGTTCTGGGATGTCTAATTGTGCGGGACGAAATCGCAGTTGAGAGTGTGTGGA
>NW_008792279.1:0-205 GCF_000715545.1 Opisthorchis viverrini
GTTCTACCTTACACCCAGAACAAATGTGTACTCATAAGCATATTATTAACCCTATACATAGAGGAGGTCCGGGAAGATAACAAATTCAATACGGAAAACCTGGAGAATTCGGCATAAGGAAGCGCAGTACCCGGAAGTGTATTTCTGGTGCCCTTGTACTCCGTGGCTGATTCTCTCAACATATGCAGTGAACTTGACAAATTGT
>NW_008792280.1:0-205 GCF_000715545.1 Opisthorchis viverrini
ATCATCACTCACCAATGTCCTCATCCTACCAACTGGCATGGTGGCTGTGTTCTGTTAACCTGCAAAATGTCAGCCGTGCTTCAAATTCCGTGATGTAAGCAAGCAAGAATGACGACGAAGTTGGAAACTTTAAAGTACTGGAGGTGGAAGAATGGTTGGCCACCTTCTTTACGGCATGGCAAATTCGTATGGCATGTACAGGAGA
>NW_008792281.1:0-205 GCF_000715545.1 Opisthorchis viverrini
CTTCCTCAGGGTGACATGTCAGCTGTGCGCCGGACGGGTGTTACAGCTGTACATACAAAGCCCATAATGTTGTGTTTTTTTTCTTCCGACAACAGGAAGTGCATATTTTGCTGCTCTGTCGCATTTTGCGCCACTTTGGATGAGCTCAGGTATTTTTCACTCCACCCCTTGGTCATCTGTTGATCATCGTATCCATGGCCAGGAG
>NW_008792282.1:0-205 GCF_000715545.1 Opisthorchis viverrini
AGAGACACAGCACACATCAATTTTAAGGGTGTATTTTACTTTGACATAGAATATGGACGTTGAAACCTTCCATATAGGAAGAATTTCGTGGATTTAGCGAAACGTTTGTAGTCAAAAGTCAGCTGGGCGCATAAAGGGAATGGATCAGATAACTAATAATCAAATGGCCGTTGAGCATTTGGCTCAAAAGCATGACCAACAAAGC
>NW_008792283.1:0-205 GCF_000715545.1 Opisthorchis viverrini
TCACTCTAGGCTACGGTACTGCGGGGCCCCGTAGCGTTTCTCTAATACGATGAAGCCACAACGTCAGGTCAGATGACTTGTGGCGGCTAGGAAACTATCGATTCATGGTTTGCACAACACCACACCATCCACTCACAGGTCGTGGCTTCACTTAACATAACGCAACAATAAATACTTCTGGGTGACGAAAGTCGGATTCCGATTA
>NW_008792284.1:0-205 GCF_000715545.1 Opisthorchis viverrini
GTCAGCTCGCAGACTGCTATCCAGTGACCCTGATTCACCAATTGACGAACTGATAAAAACAGGAGTGTTAGCAAAACTGTTGGCTTGCTTGCTGAGTGAAGATACAAATCTTCAGTTGGAAGCTGCTTGGGCCCTTACAAACATCGCTTCCGTCACGCCGGCTCAGACCATGGCTGTGGTCCGGAAATCCTTATCCTTAAGCTTA
>NW_008792285.1:0-205 GCF_000715545.1 Opisthorchis viverrini
TACTGTATCCTTACTGTTTCTGTAGGCTCCAATTTGTATTCAACCATAAGACTTTTGATCACTAAGCTGGACCCGTGCGACCGCACCTGTTTTCAACGAGATGGGTTTACCCCGCTATTGTGCATTAAGTGTGCAACAATTCTTTGGATCTTTTCCAGAGAAGCCCCGTCGAAAATTAACCCCGCCACCCAAAAAAATCAGAAAT
>NW_008792286.1:0-205 GCF_000715545.1 Opisthorchis viverrini
TATAAATGCATTTATTAGCTTATGATGGAAAAAATATACAACCACTAATACTGTTACTATTACTTATAATTAGTAACGTATATATTATATAGATACACAAAACTGTGCAACATATAACACGCCTGAGCCAAAAGCCAGACAACGTTATGACACTTGTGCCAGGGTCTGTTAAACTGAAGACGTTCAAACGGACGTGCTGCCTTCG
>NW_008792287.1:0-205 GCF_000715545.1 Opisthorchis viverrini
GCTGGACCATAGCGCTTGTTCATTTCATCCTTCAAGTAACATGCAACTTTGATTGGGTTTCTAGTCTCTTCCATTAGATCATCAGCCAACTTCAACAGCTCCCTCTGTTGATTTTTGGGCATGTCACCCTTTTGTAAAATTGCCTGGCTCATCTTACTGTTGTTCTGTGCACAGTGAGTCGCTCCCAACCTTGGTGCTTGCTTTT
>NW_008792288.1:0-205 GCF_000715545.1 Opisthorchis viverrini
CCTGCAAGTGCAGTTTGATACTTCTATCTGGGGACCCTTTCCTACTCTCTATGATTCTTGAGATCGTAGCAACGGGCCTTATCAATCTAGGTAACTTTCTGCCTACATGTATTCTGTTCGTTTGGTGAAAACCCCATTGATCCATTCATATAATTTTCCCGTCTTCCCCCAGGTAACTCTGCGACAGCTACAAGAGGGTTCCAAG
>NW_008792289.1:0-205 GCF_000715545.1 Opisthorchis viverrini
CATCTGTGGTTAAAAAAATAGACATGATAACACTTAGTTTGGCAATATGGCTGGTGAACATACAGAAAAAATCAACGGGAAATCCGAAGACGGTCCACCCAAACCCAAATCCAAATTTAATACGCACATCGTCGATAATGATGTGAGTTCATGTTCTCCCGTGCCTTCCTTCTACGTTCGAATGTGTAATGAACACGCTTGCTGG
>NW_008792290.1:0-205 GCF_000715545.1 Opisthorchis viverrini
GTGTGAACAAAGCGACATCAGTCTGTAGCCTCCAGAGTTTTGAGGGGAGGTTTGAGCTACCTTCAGGTGACAAACGGCGCCCTGCATTGTTGAACATTTCTGGCTTCCACTTTGCTGACTGTGTTTCAGCAGACATCGCTTATACTGCCGGGTGTACCGTACATGTCCAAGAATGTCACGCAACTCTGAGTTGAGGTCACAAGCT
>NW_008792291.1:0-205 GCF_000715545.1 Opisthorchis viverrini
GTTGCGGCCTCGTCTAATGAATAAAAGCCTCGAGATCTTTCACATGCTATCACCTGAAAGCACAAGTGCACATGCATATGTTTGTCTCAGATCACACATTCTGTGTCGCACTGCTAGACACGGAGTGAATGATCCGAGCTCCTTCAAAAGCCTCATCATCGACAGCACAACATCAGTCATGGTTCACTGTCAACGCTAGCTGTTT
>NW_008792292.1:0-205 GCF_000715545.1 Opisthorchis viverrini
TAAATATTATAACGTAAGATCAAAATCGCTCACTCTTCAAATAATGCAGTCACGGGACTGCACGAAAAATAACCCTTCAACGTGAAACCACCAGCGAGAATATTTTTACGGAATTATCCAACATCGGCTAGCAATATTGCGCATTCTGAGACAAAATCAGAATCCGGATGTATGTTGGCGGTTAACAGAGATGGTGACGGGTTGG
>NW_008792293.1:0-205 GCF_000715545.1 Opisthorchis viverrini
ATCCGTAGGGAACCCGTCGGATGTGAGTACATTAGAATATACTAAACAACCGCATAGAAGAGTACTGTTCAGATGGATATGACGAACGATGAAATTTTACCAGTAATCTCATATTCGGGGGAAAATGAGGTCTCGTGGACTGCAATCGACAAAAAACCGGGGAAAATTTTAAGCCCGCTTCTTGGTTTGTTCTTACACTCCAAAC
>NW_008792294.1:0-205 GCF_000715545.1 Opisthorchis viverrini
CTGTAAGATTCCCACTGAATTTCAATGACAAATCTGAAAGCCACTTTAACAGCAAGGTTAATCTGAAAACTATGGATCACTTGCTCAAGAACATAGCGGCTACAGAACGCAATATTTTGCATGTGAGCTCAAAAGTGAACTTCCCACCAAAGTGATCATCAGGCCATGGATTTGTTCCGCGGTTCAGGAGCCTATACTGTCCAGA
>NW_008792295.1:0-205 GCF_000715545.1 Opisthorchis viverrini
TTGTCCTAGTGAATTCGATTCCAAAATGTGCGATGAATTTCCACTTAATACTCACGCCTAGCAACGTGTACTTCCCCACTTGTATTGCTGCCTGCAAAATTCAGGAATAAAAGAAATGATCATGCCTCAGTCGCAATGATCCAAATGGAAAACGGAAAAAACGTGAAACACGCGTTAAAACTCTTGTCTTTCGTCAGATCCAACA
>NW_008792296.1:0-205 GCF_000715545.1 Opisthorchis viverrini
TAGTCGATGGTTAGAGTACAAACCTAGTGTTGAGAAGTACCGTAGTTTGCGTCGAACCTTGGCACTTCGACCACTCCTGCAAGGCTTGGGCGGTATGTCAAAAAGCTTACATTCCTCGGAGTCCCGCATAAGGCTTCTCTCTGGCCGAATATTATGCTGATTAGTTGATTGCGTCGAGCTTCATTTTACCACGATTTGCCCGCAC
>NW_008792297.1:0-205 GCF_000715545.1 Opisthorchis viverrini
ACAATGGAATTGAATTTTCGAAAGCCACGGTGTGTACCTGATGGACTAAAAGAGACAGGTATCTGAGTTCAGAGTACGAGTCCAAACTGTTGAGCCGCATCTAGGCATTCCGCGGTCTCAGCATTACCTTAAAGGTATGCCACCAGACTTTCTCCGCCATGGAGACGATTGTTTTCGTGGACAATGAAATTTAATGAGCTGCAAA
>NW_008792298.1:0-205 GCF_000715545.1 Opisthorchis viverrini
TAGTGCGCAAAACGTAGACGGACGTGCATCCGGAAGGTCGTCGGCACATATCAGAAACGGCGCTAGTCCCTAAACGGGATCTTGATGGACTCCAATGTAGCCCGGCGGCGGAAAATGGTAGGCCAAGCCTACTTTCAGTAGGAATGTTCTGTCTTAGAGGAACGCCTTAATACAATATAGAATCTCCCTTTGAAACACGTAAGGC
>NW_008792299.1:0-205 GCF_000715545.1 Opisthorchis viverrini
GGAATAATGGGGATGTTCACAAATGTCTTAGCGGCAACTTATTGAACGGGCTGGGAGGCTGATTTCCTAGAGTCAGCCTACATCGTGTTGTCGATAAAAGCCTAACTCTGTTCGTTGGCTTGTTCGTTGAGCTGGGCAATTTTATTGCAAACATGCAGTGGTTGTGCCACAACCAATAACCCAACGCTACGCACCACTACGCTCC
>NW_008792300.1:0-205 GCF_000715545.1 Opisthorchis viverrini
TAGTAAACATTTTGATGCAAAAAAGCATGACTGATTTCATTTGTCCATAGTGACTCGCAAAATGTATTTTATTCTATTTTATTTCATTTTAGTTTTAATTCAAACACACGGCTTTTGGAAATGAATCAAGTGTGAGCATGTTATTTTGAGAGGTTAGAGGAAGGTATTTCTGGGACAAAGTGGTTCAAGCGGTACCTTGGAAAAT
>NW_008792301.1:0-205 GCF_000715545.1 Opisthorchis viverrini
GGCCTAGTGCATATGAGTTGATTTTGAGTCATGAACACGTGATGTGTACAATATACACCACATTGTATCGGTGAACAGGAAGCAATCAAGACTGGCGAAAAAGCCTCATTTGCGAATTCCCTTGATGTTAACGAAAAACTCAAGTGGACATATTCCAACGAAATGCATTGCTAAAGGCTTCTCAACTTGCTGCTGAGCCAGGGAC
>NW_008792302.1:0-205 GCF_000715545.1 Opisthorchis viverrini
TTAAATGGAGTTCATGCGTTCACGAAGGAAGGTCCATTTGTACTACTTTTACTGCTACTTCTCTTACTTTGAATACACATGTCTGATTTGCTAAAAGCTTTGAAAAACCAATTTATTGTTGGTCGGGATAAACTAAACGCCAACTGTGATTCAAAACCCAAGTATTGCTCTGAAAATGTGGCCTACTTGCAGCCAATCATAAAAA
>NW_008792303.1:0-205 GCF_000715545.1 Opisthorchis viverrini
CAATCATAAGAAGAAAAGAATAACTTGGAAATTTCGACGCCTTTGGGGAAGCTAGTGCCTCACCAGCTAACAAGACTCGTAAACGGAACGTAATTTGTGTGTGAATAGTACGTAATCAGATGGACCGAAGGACCGCCAACAGAGACAGGCTTCATTAATTCCCTTCTGTGGATGCTGTCATTGCAATCCAACGAAGAGGCCACTG
>NW_008792304.1:0-205 GCF_000715545.1 Opisthorchis viverrini
AGATTTAGTACGGATGAAGGTGTGTTGACGTTCAACGAAACATGCCCTGAAGTGATCCTGAGAGAACATTAAGCACAAGCGTCCCTGTGTTTGTTGAGCGATAACGCCAGGAATCATTCACTTCATAGATAAGTGCAATAAATTACCTGGTTCCATGAATTACAGCTCTCCTTGATCACATAGGCCTATACTAACTGACTGCTTC
>NW_008792305.1:0-205 GCF_000715545.1 Opisthorchis viverrini
CAAAAGTTGATGTTCCTGCAGACGAGAGTGGAGTCACGCGCGAAGACAGCTAATGCCGATTATCCGCACAATGCCCTCAGCTGCAGAACCTTTACAAGTAGAGTAAAACTTTCTACGCCAAAAGGTTGCATTTGGTTGCATAGGTGCTCAAGCCCAAAACCGTCCTAATCTATGTTCACCTTTTTGCAGCTCACCAAATTTCATT
>NW_008792306.1:0-205 GCF_000715545.1 Opisthorchis viverrini
ACACTATGCTGTCACCGTAGCGTTCAGACTTAACACGCAAGACAAGAATTGGCGTCACTTTTCTTCCCTGTAATGTCATCAAAAGCTTGCGCAGGAAAGGTACTTTGGTAACCGGATAACAGCTGCGTATATACTTTCTAACTCTATATGAATATCATTCATTTTGTAAATATTACTATATCCGCACTGACCATACACGTCTGTG
>NW_008792307.1:0-205 GCF_000715545.1 Opisthorchis viverrini
TGAATCTTAAATCCCGGATTACAAATACATCTCACATAACGTGTTCAGAGTCTCTAGCCGAACTGACTGACTGTCGCTGCCTTATTGACATAAAGACTCATCCGCCTATGGGTGTAACGATGGATACAACTGAGGAGGCTTGCGAGTAGTATGCGATCTCATAAATTCGCTTCGAGTCTATTGAATAGTGAGATTTATTACGGAA
>NW_008792308.1:0-205 GCF_000715545.1 Opisthorchis viverrini
AAAGCTTGTGAGAATGGTCATCTTGACCTGCACCATTGTGATTCTCCGGAGTGGAATTCGACGATTAACTTTTCGGTGGGAAAACCTTTAAATAGTGGCCATTCCGTACACTGTTTTATTTCCAAAACTAAGTCCCCTCATCCCGAAGTACGATTACTTAAACCAAACAAATCCAATGTCAGGTCTGAATCGGTTTCAGTGGGAG
>NW_008792309.1:0-205 GCF_000715545.1 Opisthorchis viverrini
GCCGCCTCGATTCATTGCGACAGGTGTTCAGTCGTAATCACGATAAATTAATTTGTGACGGTCATCACTGAATAAGGGACGATGACATCAACGGTTCTGAAATAGGCGAATTTCGAGACAGGTGTGGGTTCCATGGGATGGATTGCCCTTCTCCTATCCCCTTTCATCAGTTGGCACGCTTGCAGGACACCTCATAATCCATCAC
>NW_008792310.1:0-205 GCF_000715545.1 Opisthorchis viverrini
CGTGACTGTGAACCGGCCTGACTACATCTGTATCAATCTCCCAGTGTAATCTAGATCTAGCTGCCACGGAAATGTGTATCTCGTATCCAACTGAAACAAGCTTGACGAACGTTATGGGGCGCAGTGATATCATGCCACTGCTATACCTAGTCGATGGCACTCCCACAACTATTCGCTTTCTACTTTTGACTATGCCTTGTCGCCC
>NW_008792311.1:0-205 GCF_000715545.1 Opisthorchis viverrini
CTTCACCGGGGCAGTTAAAGCATTCCAAACAGTACCAGGCAAACAATACCAGGGACTTCATCTTCAAAGTTAAGTGCAACGACTTCAACAAGTTCTATATAAGGTAGACGGCTAGGATCTACAAAACAGAATCGGAGAGCATATTGGAAAAGTAAACATGCCGCCAATAAATGCATATGAATATCATGCGTTACTGGAGGACTCA
>NW_008792312.1:0-205 GCF_000715545.1 Opisthorchis viverrini
TTCCGAAATAAATACACAAATATGAGTTGGGGCCCATCTCCGTATCCTCGAATCGGTGAAGATTGTTGTACGTATATTCCAAAAATCCAATTGGGTAACGAAATATTTGTTTCGGTTGTGTGAAGGTTTATGTATGGATGCCTTGGCGGATGTCACAAAATAGCTGAATTTATGCGTTTCTCTGTACACAATGAAACTGCAGACG
>NW_008792313.1:0-205 GCF_000715545.1 Opisthorchis viverrini
GAAAACGGCCACACGGTCTACTCTGTGATTTGGGATAACGAGGGCACTCACATGTGTGACCTACTGCATGGCTTGCGATACGAAGAGAGTTCCCTAATCGTGTATAGATCTAGCCGTTACGTAAATTTCCTGTACCCATGGTCGTTGACTTATTCCTTAACAAGGTCTCAACGTCACCTGCATCCTACCGTATACGGTAAGTTTC
>NW_008792314.1:0-205 GCF_000715545.1 Opisthorchis viverrini
AGCCACAATGACTTGCAAATTTCTGTACGAACCAACTCCTAACTGGATCAAACTATCAACTTACGTAGAACGTGGTACCTACCAAATCACGGGCCCAGACTCGATCCGCTACTTCTTGATCAGTACTGTTACAGTTTATTTCCAGACAAAAGCTTACAACATGAGCGCGAACTTCCGTCGTTGCGCTTCCGATTTGAAAAAGCAT
>NW_008792315.1:0-205 GCF_000715545.1 Opisthorchis viverrini
TTCCCCATCAGTTCAGTTTTGTGATCCCCGAGGAGTTGCACTGTCAGTCAAAGGTGCTTCCAGACATTCAGGTAACTTATCTACAAATTTGTCCGATTACTTTTGAAATACCAAGGATATCGGTTTCCTGTACGCACCTAGGGAGTAATATTTTACTCATCACGTTTCGTTTCTTAAAGGAGTATCGAATGCTCACGCACACAAG
>NW_008792316.1:0-205 GCF_000715545.1 Opisthorchis viverrini
CAGCAGTCAACCTCGTTGAAATCGCATACGCCTAACACCAAGCTACTATTAAATTCCGGAATCGTGTTGCCGCCACATGCTGAAGCCCATCAAAAAAAATTTCCTTCAACAGGAGCCGTTTATTCTAATAAATTGAGGCAAATTGCGGTTAATTCACGATCGATATCTGCCGCAGTAGAAATCATATAATGATTACGATCATATG
>NW_008792317.1:0-205 GCF_000715545.1 Opisthorchis viverrini
AGCTAGTTACATCTGCATATCTGACACGGCTGAACGACCTTCATAACTAATGTATACACTGTACTCGTCTGTACTAATAGATAATCCAAAAAGCGATATCATCAAATTAAGGTGACATATAAGTTCCACCGAAGCTTCTATTTTTGGGGTTATCCTCATCTGTGAAATGAATGCCAGAAACTAGCGAATATACACTCATTTGCAA
>NW_008792318.1:0-205 GCF_000715545.1 Opisthorchis viverrini
AGAGCGACTGGCCAGTTGAGTGTGGAGCACCCGGTGCATCTGGCACGGGAATTGGTCGGGGAACCACTGGCCACGTCATAGTGGACCGCGACCCAAAGTTCCTGTGTGGACTAGTTTAAGTGGACTACATGGCTCAGCAAGAAAAAACTACGGAATACGTAATAGTCTTCGGTGATATTACAAACACTAATTTCTGTGAGACCAC
>NW_008792319.1:0-205 GCF_000715545.1 Opisthorchis viverrini
TGATGCCGAATATGGGTCTTTAGGCGATCTCACAGAAGGTGGTCGGTTTTGCGTTCGTGCGAGCAGTAAAACGGTTGATGTTCCCGAGGAATTTTGCCTTGTAAGTGTATCCAATCTGTGCTGAAAAGCAAAGAAGCATTAAACAGTTGTTTATTTACTTGTTGGGAATCATCAGTAATGCGCATCCCACAAAACTCTAGAGAGT
>NW_008792320.1:0-205 GCF_000715545.1 Opisthorchis viverrini
CATCCAGAACATCCGTTGCACATATGGCCAGACCCCTGGCAACAGGCATGCTCAACTACAGTCAGATAGAATAGAAAGCTTTCGTGATCACGCTTGCCGTCAAGATGTTTCATAAAATGCGCTACGACCGTCAGTCTACCATACTGATGGATCAAAAGTTGCTCATTACTGTGTTTGGCCCGAAGAAGTGGATCGCGTTGCATGC
>NW_008792321.1:0-205 GCF_000715545.1 Opisthorchis viverrini
CAAAAGCCACCGGGATGTTTTCCAATAATGTCCAATGGAGGGTTCAGTAGATTTTAATGAACACCTTTCAGAGGCGACTGGGGCAAGATGAAAAATTAGATTGTGATTGAACGTAAGGGAGGAGTGGACGATGGGGCACAGTCAAAGTGGAGAGTGAACAGTTGCGGATGCGCTACCAGACTGGGTATGGCAGTGCCGTGACATC
>NW_008792322.1:0-205 GCF_000715545.1 Opisthorchis viverrini
ATGGGTGGTCACCATGAGTATAGTGGTCAAGCGTCACATTGTTGCCAACCATGGGGTACCAAAAGTAATCCTATCAACTCAAACACCATGCTTTGAGAAAGAAGAGTTCAAGGATTCCTCGCAACAGCCGGGCGTCAAGTAGTTGTAAGCAGCACTCGATTACCCGCAAACGAACATCATAACCGGATGCAACGACCAAACAATT
>NW_008792323.1:0-205 GCF_000715545.1 Opisthorchis viverrini
GTGCAACCCCGTTTTTCGGGTTGCATGGCGGCTAGGCACCAAAAAGCTGTTAGAAATGAACGGTTTTCAGGCCTTGGGTCCAACAGCGCAGTACTAGCCCGCTTCTGGTTGTCGCGGTATAATACCGTACTCACAAGGCTAGTTAGAGGTACGAGCAAAATCAGGGACGTCAAACTAATATCGAGAAAATTGTTCCGGCAGCATT
>NW_008792324.1:0-205 GCF_000715545.1 Opisthorchis viverrini
TAGACACAACCTGCCTTGCCACAGTCGACAGATGACTAAGCTGATGGCTTGGAACGGTATTCTTGACACGAAAAACCTTCGGGTCGTTGTTCCTTTCGGAATGGTGAGTGAGGTCGCTGACGTCTAATTTCTATTGCTTGTAGCCTTATGGCATAAGTACCTGCTCCAACACTACGTAGAAATCATTCATCCTTTCGAAGCCTAA
>NW_008792325.1:0-205 GCF_000715545.1 Opisthorchis viverrini
GGTTGGTACCCTTACTGAACTCCTTCATAATACCATAAAAGTTTTAAGATACAAGGAATTCTCATTACGAAACTTTCTTAATTAAAATGCACTAACCGACTCTGGTTGAAGATTATGAAACTCCGTGGGTGGAATGGATTTTCCAGTCCATGACATTCTTTCAAGTCCACACTTCCTTACCAGTAACTGTTGTGTTTACTCATTG
>NW_008792326.1:0-205 GCF_000715545.1 Opisthorchis viverrini
ATGAGTGTATTTCAAGAAAACAATGCAATGTGCGTTCAGGTACATTATAATTTTGACGGAAGCACTGGTCTGCGCCTTCCCATAGGCCCGAATTTCAAGGGCCAATCCGGTCTTGGGCTGTCAAATAGTATTCAGCAGCCTTTTGGCTAGTTTCCTTAATGAAAATATAATCCGAAATCTCGGATATCGTGCCAACTGAAACATG
>NW_008792327.1:0-205 GCF_000715545.1 Opisthorchis viverrini
AGTACATAGACGGAGTAAGCAAATGAATGCGAGAGTTATCATAAGGTCAGGTTAGCTTCAAAATTTGTTGCACAGGCAGGAGTGGCGCAAGCGACATTCATGCCGAACAGTAGGACCACACAATTGTGAACTATCAGACGAATCAAGAATGTTATCCTGGCCATAAAGCGACCAGATTTATTTTAGGGAAACAAGTGCCGCTGAA
>NW_008792328.1:0-205 GCF_000715545.1 Opisthorchis viverrini
TCGGGTAGCATGGCAGCTAGGGACCGAAAAGATGTTGCAGCTGAACAGTCTTTATTAGTTTTTTAAACGGTCAGTGAAGCGATAAGTGAAAAAAAGCTTGCGGGTGCGATATGGAGTGAAGAGGAAGCGCCTGCAGCATGAGGCGTGTCAACAGTGGGGACGCTGTGTGAAGACCACCATGGCCCCGACGGTCTGTCGAAAGATG
>NW_008792329.1:0-205 GCF_000715545.1 Opisthorchis viverrini
ACCCAAACTACCTGCGATCAGAGTCCATTATCATTTGGAACCTCACGTTCATATCTATTACGATTTTCCGAATAAAATAATTGGTTCTGTGGCAGTGATTGCATGGAAGAGATATTCACGTGGTCCGAAAACACGCCATTTCTCTTCTATCTAGTCGACCGGTAGAGACAAGGCCAAATTTGATTGCAGGAGTGGAACTCCAACA
>NW_008792330.1:0-205 GCF_000715545.1 Opisthorchis viverrini
ACAACTCCATTCCGCTGCGTGGATGGTTATGGGACCAATATTTCCACTCGAACGAGAGACTAATTGGCCTCTACAGCCTCGATTTAAGCGGCCCGAGTCGAGGAGTTTTATAGTATATGCCCACGAAGTCGAACGAAATGCCTACTCGAACCTGTATGCATACTAATAGCCCAGGATTCCTGTTGGGTGAAGCTACATAAGGTTA
>NW_008792331.1:0-205 GCF_000715545.1 Opisthorchis viverrini
TACCATGGACAAGTGGCTGGAAAATTCCCACCTTCGACTTAGTAAAAATACATAGTTAAATCCATCCCTGAGATTGAGAAAAGTTCCTTCTTTTCCCCTCGTATGAAGGGGCCAATTTTCTGACTTGAGACCATCACTGTTTCTATGACCTTTTAGACGTTCTTTCATGTCCATGTCTACTTTTAGCGGACAACTTGAAATCCTG
>NW_008792332.1:0-205 GCF_000715545.1 Opisthorchis viverrini
AACGCCGATGAACATACATTGGACAGTGTACTGGCACGAAGACAATCGATCGCAAAGCAAGGTGACGTTTTGTTCTATTCAATAGCTTCTCCAAGTCATCGTGAGGAGTAGACGTGTGAACCTCAGAGAGCCTCTCTTACCAGATTGAGTGATGGTCGAATGACAGACTAGCACGGTTTCTTAATCCGATTGATTCGGGCTGAAA
>NW_008792333.1:0-205 GCF_000715545.1 Opisthorchis viverrini
GCTCAGTTAAAAGAATGCCAATGTGTAAATCCCTGGAAAATGCTCGTAAGCATTGAAGTCTAGACGAGCTCTCCTGAAGTTTTCAAGCATCTAACCATCGATCTGATTGGTATCACGTTTCTATATTTGCTGGGATTTCCGCTCTGGAACCCAGTTGCCTCGTCAAATCAGTGAACCGTGATTTTCTTGACCTGAAATTTGCACG
>NW_008792334.1:0-205 GCF_000715545.1 Opisthorchis viverrini
GAGGCATTCAGCCAACTGTTCCACAACACAAATGTTAGAATGAGGTGAAGAGTTTTGGTTAGGCACAAATAATGCCTCTTACTCAAATGGACAAAATGCTGGATCGTGTAAGCTACTTTCTAGTTCCTCAGTTGATCCGAAAGTGGGCAATCTCTCAGTTTGAATAACAGTGAGTTGAAGCAAAGCTTTCTTGTGTTTTGTGTGA
>NW_008792335.1:0-205 GCF_000715545.1 Opisthorchis viverrini
GGTTGCTCTCCATTAGGGACGCCATTTTTAGTGAAGTATTGTCTCCAGTTATAATACAAAGACAATAATAGCAATAACAGTAATCCAAAAAGGCAACTTTCGGCAAATCATTTGAAACTACCTTTGACTACGTCATAGAAGAGATAACGTTTGCCTGGTCTCTGCAAGTGGGCACTGAAAAGAGAGGCGATTGTAACTTGCACCA
>NW_008792336.1:0-205 GCF_000715545.1 Opisthorchis viverrini
CAAAACTCTAAATTTCTCGATAAAAAGCCCGGTTTTTCTTTTTAGGCTACGCTTGTTTGCAATGCTAAATGACTGAAACCGGGACGTCATATTGTCCATTGAAACTTATTTTGGGACTTCTTGGATAAATAATGGGTCGTATAAAACAATAACGTCATTTTGGGACAGAGAACGGTGTGTTCAATCAAACATTGAAGCTCATGTC
>NW_008792337.1:0-205 GCF_000715545.1 Opisthorchis viverrini
TACATTCCATATCGGATGAAACAATCACCCGGATATTCAGCAATTGCCACACAGCAATTCTTTTCGTTTTATTGCCCAGTAATACCTGATAAAACTCTCAACGCCTTTTCTTTTATTCGCGTCTTATCGGTCGTGCTTACGACTGCATCGAAACACTGGTGTGTTCATTGTACGTAGTGTGAAAACAGAATGGGAAGTCACAAAC
>NW_008792338.1:0-205 GCF_000715545.1 Opisthorchis viverrini
GATGAACTGGTTTGCCAATGAGTGCATTTCACAAACTATAACTTTATTAATTAACCGACAATCTGACACTGCAACAGGTGCAGAAAACACAGCAAAGTGTGTGCTCAGACCATTTTAAAACAAAAGCTACTGACCACATCAGTTAAGAAGCAATACGAAGGTTGTAATAAAAGTGACCGCCCGAGGAAGTCAGTCTGCTGCGGAG
>NW_008792339.1:0-205 GCF_000715545.1 Opisthorchis viverrini
TCAGAGGTGTTGCAGTCCAACTAGTCTTTCATGGTCCGCTGAACCGATCGCAGACAGCTGGACAGTGATGTTTCTTCATTAATGGATGGATATGGGTCACTTGCTTAGCGGAGGTAATAGCTGGGTCATACAGTTTCCCCTCATACAAAACTACGGTAATACAATCATATACGACCAAAATTTTATTTATTCCAACAATATTCCA
>NW_008792340.1:0-205 GCF_000715545.1 Opisthorchis viverrini
AGTGGCACACGTATTGTGTTCTAAGTCTCAAACAAATCCGATGCAAGCGGCGCGCAAAAGCACAGTTTCACTCTAACAAGTAAGACCGGAAGCTCCAGAGCCCTTCGAGCATAGTATAAAACGTGGGCGCCCTACATCCACCCTGTAGGACTCAAGGCCGCATATTAGTCATCGTTGATCAAGGCAAATCAGGAACCAAAATATC
>NW_008792341.1:0-205 GCF_000715545.1 Opisthorchis viverrini
AATAAACATTATCATTATCATTAACATTATCATAAATCGCTTATATTCCCGATTGACAACACCGGAAAACGTGATAAAATCATTATAATCTTTCTTGACCGAATTTAGGCGTTGGAAACGGACAGTGAACGGTGAAGTTTGATCGTCGAATACCTGAGACATTGTTTCGACCGTTACATCAAAGCTGAGGTCGTGGGGCAGCTTA
>NW_008792342.1:0-205 GCF_000715545.1 Opisthorchis viverrini
ACCCTTGTTCAACGTTGATTCACAGGGGGTATCAACACCTTTGCAAATACAGGCATAGCACAGTGAAGGGTGATCCTGGCCGCCTGAGGAACTATCCAAGGACTCAGGAAACTAACGTAGGCTACTGTCATTATTCTCCGGCCTTCTAAACAGATCGACCAAGAAATCCGCGGAAATTTAGGGCTCTTTGCTGCGCTTGGCTTGC
>NW_008792343.1:0-205 GCF_000715545.1 Opisthorchis viverrini
CATTCATGTTAATATGCAAATAGGGTCAGAAAACGACCTATATTTATAAATTTCTATCTCAACGCGAAGTTCATGCGACAATCTGTTGCGCGAATTCTCGCACTAAACTTGTCGTGACAAAATGCTCTGTCCTATATGGATTCTTCAGGGAAGAAATACCCCAAGAAAATTACACTTCTGATGCCCTATAATGTTTTATCACCAG
>NW_008792344.1:0-205 GCF_000715545.1 Opisthorchis viverrini
ACTGCGTTCTGGATGGCCTTCGATAAACTTTGTCAAGCAATAGAAAAGACAATATCACAGTATTTCAACAATTTCTCCGCTGTCATGCACGTAGAACAAATAGGATTATGTTGGAAGGTGATGTACAATCTCTACGTACTAACGTACCACTTCATGGAGCATTTCCGTATGACTTTGTTTTGTCGAACAAAACTAACGTAAAACG
>NW_008792345.1:0-205 GCF_000715545.1 Opisthorchis viverrini
TATGCACTGTCTCACTAGGTTGCGCAAGTTGCCCAGGAACAGACAACAATATGCAACAAGATTACACTAGCTTCTCTCCGTAACTAGCAATGAATAATAATTTGAGTCTCATCACAAAATTATCATGGAAAAAGACAATTAATTGTCTGTGAGAGCTGAACGTTAGCATATTCCCCGATTGCATGCAAACAGACCTCTACGTTAA
>NW_008792346.1:0-205 GCF_000715545.1 Opisthorchis viverrini
ACACACTACTTTCAGTCAGTGACGTCAAAACACCGCGTGACGTTTACCCACCTCTTGGTTCCAACGAAGTACACCCGGGTTTCGGCAACCTGCCCCATAGTTTTAATGGCAAATATCACTCGTTCAACACTGAAAGACGTCACATAATCATCAAACTTTGATAACCTCCCAAGGTGTATAATGGCTGCATCACGCGCTAGCATAA
>NW_008792347.1:0-205 GCF_000715545.1 Opisthorchis viverrini
TTCTCGTGCATACCGAAATTACCTGCCAGCCATCACTAAGGTAGGTTGATGTTCCAATGGTAGAAGAAAACAGTGAAATCGTTCTAAAGGCAAATGCTACGTTTCTGAGTAACAAGCAAGGCCTAAATTTTAGGCAGCCAAACTACTGGGCCGCTGTGGGTGAGATTTGAGAGGCTAAGTTGTGATCGAACAGGTAGATATTGTC
>NW_008792348.1:0-205 GCF_000715545.1 Opisthorchis viverrini
TTGGAACGACTACCCGTCCTCATCACAACCAACAATCCTTTAACATACTATGTGATGGACGCTGACGGGAAAGCCATTTTGGAGCGGTGTTTTTATTTTAAATTTCACGTGAAGGTTGGTTCAGCTGATTTACCCGAACCACCCTGTCATTTGTGTACATGCCATTTTAAAAATTGGTATTTTAAATCTCTCTAATTTTACTCCA
>NW_008792349.1:0-205 GCF_000715545.1 Opisthorchis viverrini
GTGCAGCCTTCTTGTGACAGTGATATCCTCTAAACACAGCACATCTGCGATTCAGCTGGGCCACACCTCTAGAGATGGTGGTGTAACATTGTCGTCTGAGATCCAGAAGGATTGAGAAAGTGTCATATCTGCCAAAAGATCGATGTTGATTGCTGCAGAGAGCAAAACCAGATGCACACCGGCCACCACCTTATCCATTGTACTG
>NW_008792350.1:0-205 GCF_000715545.1 Opisthorchis viverrini
GAACCACGGAAGTGGTGAACTGGTATTCCCACTGGATCGGCGAAATTCCTCAAAGGCACTGGGACTCAGACAGAGAGTCTTCGAAAACCCCTCGCAGATAGTTGTGATGGTGCAAAGTCCAGAATAGACCAAACCGTCGGTATTCTACTGATGGATATCATGCCTGTGCCACAAATGTCAGAGTACGGCAAACGCTGTCTTATTG
>NW_008792351.1:0-205 GCF_000715545.1 Opisthorchis viverrini
TGCGAAAACTGCACCGTGAAATTCAGGTTATTATTATTCAAAAACGCACTATTTCGAGGAACATTTACCGAACCGCAGTCTCATTTTCGGTGTGTGTCGTGCTTTCAGTAATCTGTTTATTTAATTTGCGAATACCATTCTGTATCGGGGAATTTCACTGAAACGCGCCGGGAATCTCACGGTAAGGCTGCTTTCATTCGATTCG
>NW_008792352.1:0-205 GCF_000715545.1 Opisthorchis viverrini
CCGTACTGAAATGTGTGTACATGTCATTTCAGAAACAAAAGATGTAAAAAGATACTTTTCTATATAGCAGCACCAAATGGCGTACGTAGAGTCAAGTAAAAGGGATGAACTAGAAGGATAGACGTTTCCCCTTCTCTTCGGGTCGTGAGAGACAAGAGATGACAGGTATGGACTCTCCATGGAAGTGGCATCTCGGAGGGAAGGG
>NW_008792353.1:0-205 GCF_000715545.1 Opisthorchis viverrini
TTATTTGACGGTTATTTAACCGAGAAATACGGGGCACACACGGTTATTTGGCAGTTATTCAACCGTGCAATAATAGGGACACACTGTTATTTGCCGGTTATTCAACCGAGAAATAACCAGAAAACACGGATATTTGACCACCTGTCAACCATAAAAGGCGCTTATTTGACGGTTAAATAACCGTCGTATAACCAGAAAACTCGGT
>NW_008792354.1:0-205 GCF_000715545.1 Opisthorchis viverrini
ATTCAATTCTATTCTATTCTGTCCTAATTCTATTATTTTTCCGCACTGTGTTGACTGATCATCTTCATTGCCTCGGCAATCAGTGCGTCTGGCTTGAATTGTGGTCCTCAAACCTTCAGCATTTTATGAATCTTATATGTGCCCCTTGTCTAATGCATATCCTACTTTTACTGGGTCTTTGCAGGGTGATCGACATTCCTGCACG
>NW_008792355.1:0-205 GCF_000715545.1 Opisthorchis viverrini
GAATAGGCGGGAAACAATTAGAAACTCGTGAAAGTATCCTGAGAAGTTTGCCCGTTATCCTGTCCTTACAACCTGGTCTCACTCCTCGTCGCCATATAACCAGAGCCTGAAGTCAATTGAAAAACGATGTGAAAGCTATCAGCCTCCTCAAACCCAACTGAGTTTCTATAATCCTGTACCTCATGCGAATAAATTGGTTCCCAAT
>NW_008792356.1:0-205 GCF_000715545.1 Opisthorchis viverrini
CGTGGATGCGAAGGGAAGCCTGGTTGTCTTCATAGGACTGGAGCAATGATTCGCATGTGATGATGTCCTTGGAGGAAGAAGCCTCAACGTGGCAGCATACAACGATGTATCCACTGACACGGGATGTTGATGGAGGGACCAGCTGACAATCTCACAGTGAGACCAATCTCATTTGCCGACTGACAGCAATAGTTGAAACATCCCA
>NW_008792357.1:0-205 GCF_000715545.1 Opisthorchis viverrini
TGCAGAAGCCGTCCTGACCGAGGTAAATGGAAATCCGTGGCATGGAAACGAACTTTGAGGGGTGAAGGTTTTTAATGGTGATGCCAGTGAAATTGGCTAGTGGCCGGCAATAGGTTTGTCTCCGATGCAGCTAGAGCAAGAATGGAGGAGACCTCAAGAAAACTTGACCACCGTTCTGGAAAATACTAGGCAGAAAACGGCAAGT
>NW_008792358.1:0-205 GCF_000715545.1 Opisthorchis viverrini
GATGATGATGATGATGACTCTGATGAAATGGGTGTTTTGATTGGATCCAACTAACGAACCGATAATGATTAGTGGATTATGAATACAAGCATCCAAATGCCTATTCTCAAGAGCTAGCATGAGTGCGCTAGCACTGAATGGGATGGGATACTTTCCAGTTGTGTGCAAGCACTCACTGCCTCACTGCCGTACAACCATGATTTAT
>NW_008792359.1:0-205 GCF_000715545.1 Opisthorchis viverrini
CGATAGATGATGAGCCGGGGTCTTTCTGGTGCTCTAGATGCTTGTCGAAAAATTTATAAGTAGTGAGGATCGCATTGTGAATTCACAGAACTCAGGAAGGAAGCGACCGTTGAGCTCACTAGGGGCACGTTTGTTGAAAGATGTGAAACTTGTGGGCAAGTGCGTCACCTGTAACATTTGTGGACCAATTGTCTTGCCAGAACAA
>NW_008792360.1:0-205 GCF_000715545.1 Opisthorchis viverrini
TTTCGCCTTAAGCAAGGTGAACTGAAATTACTCCGCCCTGGGAGGAAACGCTTCATTGATTCGAGCAGTGTGTCTTGGATTCCTTGGGCCAAATGTGTTTGTCACTGATGCAACCAATAACTGAATGGCTGTGCGTTTCGACAGCAAGATTTGTTTTTCCCGTTTCCTCAGGACGCATCGTTTCGTATATGTTTAAATTGGCTTT
>NW_008792361.1:0-205 GCF_000715545.1 Opisthorchis viverrini
CAGGTGAGTCTCTCGAAGAAACCAAATTATTTTGCAAATAAGTTAGAGCAGTTGACTATTTATTGGAAGAACGAGTGGCGGATTTCCCACTTAAACATTGCATTCGATGTCGAAGAGAATTTCAGTTTCTCAACGGCCTTCGGCTGTTGTGTTTCAAGATTTCCGACCGAGTTAAAACAGTCCTGACTAACTCATACATCTCACT
>NW_008792362.1:0-205 GCF_000715545.1 Opisthorchis viverrini
AACACAGCTACCCCGTCAAATTAATTTAATCACTGGCGACCGGTATGGTGGGACAATACTGAGTGTTCCTTCGGAAACTAAAAGAATATTCTACCCGTATTGTATCAGTCGAAATCCAAAAACTAGAAGTGCAAATTCTCCGGTCAAATTTCCCCATTCACTTTGGCGATAGCCTGCAATCGTTCAGATCGTTCAGCTTTAGCAC
>NW_008792363.1:0-205 GCF_000715545.1 Opisthorchis viverrini
GTGAAGTACTCATAGAAATTACTAGGAAATTGCTCAAGCGCTGTATGATTGTGTTTTCATTCGGGTACTCAGATACTCATCACGAGACTAGGCATTGCTGCCAATATATTGCTGAGGCGTGCACAAAGTTACTCGCCCGAGTAAAGTAGTTTAGTCGCGCCAGTCAGGAGCTGGTCAAAAGCCTTAACATTTTGGCCTTGGTTGT
>NW_008792364.1:0-205 GCF_000715545.1 Opisthorchis viverrini
TTTCTGATAGATACAAATACTCCCATTCGTACACTAACTACGTTTTATCGGGAGACGCAACTGAAACCAAAGAAAGAAAAGCACTGGTCTGTTTCCAGTGGATTGGAAACTGAACTGCATTCCATAATTCTACCTAATGACGAGGTAGTTTATTACTCTTGTTGCGAAACTTACTTGTGGTATTATTTGTGTCCCAAGGATAAAT
>NW_008792365.1:0-205 GCF_000715545.1 Opisthorchis viverrini
CTCCATCATCATTGCGTGTGCCAAAGCAAGGCATTTCCATGCATCAACTTCGACAAGTTTCATTAACTCAAGTGTATCGAGCTGACCTGGCTAGGAGGCTACTGGAGACGCACGGTTATGCGGACGACGAAGGTTGTCTGAAGACTGGATGGAAACGAGCGAAAGGTGCTGTGCTTTCAGCTTTTAGAATTGTTGTGCAAGCCAC
>NW_008792366.1:0-205 GCF_000715545.1 Opisthorchis viverrini
ACCGAGGACGCTACAGTGCAGATGTTGAATAATGAGCCTGACGGAGCATTTGTGTTCGCTAGTTTATTTTCTGTCATTGTTGGTAAGCGGGTTAACCATTTTTATATTTAAAGATGTGGGAGGCTTTTGTCTTTGTTGTAACCTAGAGTATTTACGGAGGTAATTGTGGCATACAGGTCGCACTAACAAGCTGAACAAAGAATTG
>NW_008792367.1:0-205 GCF_000715545.1 Opisthorchis viverrini
ACAGGCTACTGCGGACGCCTCCTTTCTTCCTATTTCGCATGCCTTTTTCTCCTTCTCTCCACTTAGGGTCGATGACGGCTTTGCCAGCAATATCAGAGCGTCATCAGGCCCCGACACGCTCAGGCATCTCGAAATCAATATTCAGGCTTCGACGTCCAGTCTCTCCGGCCGCCCTGAATGTCCGCACTCTAAAGCAAACAGGACA
>NW_008792368.1:0-205 GCF_000715545.1 Opisthorchis viverrini
CCTCATCAACAGTACGCATTCTAGGTCATATCGCGGTTTCACCTACGGACATCTGGTATGCGAGATCAGCGTGTTATCGCAGCTTATCAAGCTCGCACTGGACACATTCGGAATATCACATATGAGCAAGTACACTTCTTCATACTTGACGGACGAAATCCGTTTACCCAACATTTAGAAAGACGACCCAGCTTTTGTCCCACTT
>NW_008792369.1:0-205 GCF_000715545.1 Opisthorchis viverrini
ATGCATGAAGTAGTTCCAGAATAATGGAAAATGGACAGACGCGGCATTGATTTTTGGCTGAGGTAATGAGGGGGGCGTTGGTGACTGAGCCGTAGGTGTGTCAGACATGAGTAGAAATATGAATACATGGGAGTCCAAATGAATAAGTGTCACGTCGGGCTCACCAATTTGTTACGGCTCTAACGGAACCCGAAAAATAGTTATA
>NW_008792370.1:0-205 GCF_000715545.1 Opisthorchis viverrini
CTCTTTTGCTGTTCCCACATAACTCCGTTGCGGCCCGAATGAATGCAGCTAGGAGGCGACCCAACAGATCGTTTACTGCTGTTCCGCTGATCTGGCGGGTTGTGCGACGAGAATCAAAATGCATCTAACGAACTGAAAATGGACAAGCAATAGACAACGCCATACACTGTAAGTCATTCATCGTGTCACACCGGATTTAATATCC
>NW_008792371.1:0-205 GCF_000715545.1 Opisthorchis viverrini
CCCGATCTGAAAGCTAGGTGCATGCCCGAGCACCAAGTACGAACATGTATCTACTTGCCTCGGTGGTTCACTGAACCGCATTGACGGTCGGGTTTTCAGAAATCTGGTTGCTTCACCACACTCAAGCTCACATTTAGTAGAAATTCAGGAAAGGAAAATACAATTATAAGTGAATTTTTGTTTCTGAGGTGATTTTATTGATTCT
>NW_008792372.1:0-205 GCF_000715545.1 Opisthorchis viverrini
TTTGAGACAACACAATGAGTAAAAACAAAACATCAATCCGAGCAAACCAAGGTCGACCCGCCCCAAGTTGTACACGTCCAAGCAGGTATTTGACCACTCACAACCGCGCGTTACTGAATAATTTCAAAACTCGGTAAAAGTAGCGATTGATGCCTATGGTATAAAAATAACCCTCCGTCTGGAAGTAATAAACCGGGTTTCTCTT
>NW_008792373.1:0-205 GCF_000715545.1 Opisthorchis viverrini
TTATCCACCCCAAACCACAGCTTTAATCGCAACGTTTGGAGACGTGAATGCCGCGGTCGATCGACTCCTCCAGTCCAACCAACCAAGATGACCTACTGCCAGACACTCTGTGTGTGCACTTGGTTTGTCTCAGCGCTAGACTTCAGAGGTAGCATGGTCTACTTCCTGGAATTCCATGCTTCCATTACCTTACCGCTTTTGGTCA
>NW_008792374.1:0-205 GCF_000715545.1 Opisthorchis viverrini
TTTGGCTAGGTCAAGTCTAAAGATAACTGGTCTCGTTGGGTGAGCGTTTAGGACCGGGAAGTGCTTGATGAAACCGCGGCAAGGTAGCAGTTATTGTCGTATACAAGGTGGTGTGAGTAAACTAGTTTATAATAATTTCCCGACGGCGAACGAGCATGACATGTAAGAGTAGAGGAAACGGAGTCACGTGCTTTGTTCAAAATCA
>NW_008792375.1:0-205 GCF_000715545.1 Opisthorchis viverrini
AAACAATTCAAACCAAGTCGACAAACTTCGGAACTGAACCAAGAATATGTCGGTGTTAGCGTCTCATATCGACCTGTACTCACGAATTCAAACCAACGCTCGTCCGTCCGGTCGCTTCTGTCATCCCGGGGACCATAACGCCACCACCCCAAAATGTCAGAAAATCGAGATACTCTATGGACAGAATTCAACCCTTCCTCGAGAG
>NW_008792376.1:0-205 GCF_000715545.1 Opisthorchis viverrini
TTTCCTCCGTTGAGGCCATTCTGTGTAAAGTTTGCCCGTTCTTCTGCATAAACCTCCTGACGCACAATAGTTGTAACTGTGTTTGTTGCATCAGGGGATGCACGAACAGACATCTCGACAGTATGCAAGGCAAAGCCTCGAATTTTCACCGTAAAACCTTGACGTGATGTTCAAAGGAGAAAAGACAAATTGGACTACGTTAATC
>NW_008792377.1:0-205 GCF_000715545.1 Opisthorchis viverrini
CATTTGGCACTGGCGGGTGATTACTGAAGATAACTGACCACATTTGTTAGCATCTGGCAAGGAAAGTTGATTTTGAGATTGAAGTAAATTAAACCAAACTGTCGTTCTCAGTATTACGTACGAAGATGGCACCGTTCTGGCTTCGGACCTCTCAGCACTGCTTGACACCGGAGCGTACAGAACATATCTACCGACATCATTCGCC
>NW_008792378.1:0-205 GCF_000715545.1 Opisthorchis viverrini
GATATTCGATATATCGTAGTATATTTCCAAATGGGGGAAACCACCCACCAGGTTGCTGAAATGTTTTGACAGCCCACGACCAGCATCGCCCGTCCAGTTCATGCTCATCAGGTTGGCGCACTACACCAGTTTCCGTCAACATTATCATCCAATTGAACCCAAATTTCACTGATTTGGAGAAATACACTCATCAGCAAATCAGTTT
>NW_008792379.1:0-205 GCF_000715545.1 Opisthorchis viverrini
AGAATCTGCGAACAGCGAACACATATTGGTCTCCTCCTTTAATCTGAACTTAGTATTAACGTTCAAAATGTTGATCGGCCGATTGAAATCCTAAAGATTATGTAGATTGATCATAATAGAGTAACCCTCGCTGGACGGTCAAAGCCATCAAAAGCTCACCGTTCAAGGTGTTGCATATACATATCAGCGGAAATCGTGAATTCGG
>NW_008792380.1:0-205 GCF_000715545.1 Opisthorchis viverrini
ATATCGGTTGCATCTATTTGCACAAAAGATGCGTACCGAGTTCACATCGTGTGTCACTGTCGTAGGCACCATTTCCTACTTATATATTTAGTAGACCCCGGAGGTGGAATTAAACTGGGTAAATGACCTGATTAATCACGACTCTTACTATCGAATTCCTTGACGTTCGTACTAACCAACATCAGCATCATCGACAGCATGACAT
>NW_008792381.1:0-205 GCF_000715545.1 Opisthorchis viverrini
TTTGGTGCACCGTTACTTGTTATCCAGCGATGCCTTGTGAATTTGACCGGTCACAAGGGGAAAATAATAAATTGAAAGTTGCTTCGTCCCTTTAGGTAAATTTTTCACTTCCATAGACGCTGGAGGTCAGCTACTTGCTGCACTATGATGTTCCATATTATTTATTCTCGCCTAGGTAGGTGATTCATTAGCCACTTGATAAAAT
>NW_008792382.1:0-205 GCF_000715545.1 Opisthorchis viverrini
GGATGACCGGAACAGTGGAAATCAAGCATCCCAGTGTAAATAGGATCGAATGCGTAGAACTTGAAAATATGTGAAGAGCTGTCTTGGATCAACCGGAATGCCCCTCTCTGGTGTGCGGTTATCAAAAGGAGTCGTCAACACAAGTAGCTTAGATCTGAATAGCACTTAATGTCACACCCTCCCTTCCACTAAATTGTTGAAGCGC
>NW_008792383.1:0-205 GCF_000715545.1 Opisthorchis viverrini
AGTGATATTGATGAGGAGACGACGTACAAAGGCGATAAGCGAAGCTGTAACGTTTGTTTAGACTTTTCGCCAGACAAAGGTGTAGGCTACTGAAAACGGATCAGGGTGGCCTCAGCTATTCAGGAGCTATGCTGTTGAGTGATTTCAGTGTGCCCCAGAAAACAAACTAAAACTAACTTCAGAAAATGCTAAAATCATATGGAAT
>NW_008792384.1:0-205 GCF_000715545.1 Opisthorchis viverrini
GGCATCGTCAGCTACGTGTGGTAGATAATGCGTTTGCATATCGTCCGGGAACGCTGTGTTCGATACCGTTGAATCATATGGAGAATCAACAACGGATTCCTAGCTGTTTAGTGACCGAGAACCAGGCATGCCCATGACTGTACTCTTAGGGCAAAATATAGTTGATGGAAATTGTAAGTACTCAGGAATACAGTGAGTTGAGGTG
>NW_008792385.1:0-205 GCF_000715545.1 Opisthorchis viverrini
GATAAACAGCGCACAACTGTTGATTTAAGGGTTACAAGTAACCAATCTCTCCAACTACCACCCGAGTTACTGGCCCACGGCAATGACCGCTGTCACGTGACGGGTACTTTCGAAGTGCGAACACAGGTTGCCATCGAACTTGCTTGTAAGGTGTGACAGATCTCCCGAATAAAAAATACACGGGTGTTCACAAAAGTAACGTCCT
>NW_008792386.1:0-205 GCF_000715545.1 Opisthorchis viverrini
AGTATGTGTTCAGCGCAATATTCGACATTTTGAATTGTATAATGGAACAGTCTATTAGAACAGTTGTTTCCTACGCCACTGGATTTCAATGAAAATAAAACAATTCAGCGGCAGAAACACGTAACATTCCAGTTAATATCGACAAAAACTGCCGAATCAGAGCTGCATCAATAATCTCAATAAAATATCTTTTAATTGAAACAAG
>NW_008792387.1:0-205 GCF_000715545.1 Opisthorchis viverrini
ATCGCTCCATGATAAAGCCACATTTCTAAGAAGTCAATGTGGACGGCTCTGGTCCCGCCTAAAATCCTGAGCTAGCTTTGTTTGGAACATTTAAGCTAGTATTATTGAACCAAAAATTCCAGCCAATGGGGCTACAAGTCGAATCGAGTTCACCTAAATATCCATAATTCAACACTGAATACTTTTGCGCATATATTTTGAGTTT
>NW_008792388.1:0-205 GCF_000715545.1 Opisthorchis viverrini
TACCATCGCTTCTCAGACAGACCATGTAGCTGGCGAACCGCGCTGATAGCGTGCTATTCCAATATCATGCTCTGGAACGTTTAGTTCACTGGTTTTAAAATGCAAAGGCACTTTGAACTTGACCGCTTTATCTAGGTAGACAGTTTCCACCCCTCCGCTTTTTCTTCAAATTGTACTGAGGCCTTCCACGCTTTTATGACAGATA
>NW_008792389.1:0-205 GCF_000715545.1 Opisthorchis viverrini
GGTGAACGAACCAACAATCATCTATGCCACACCTGAGCTACCGACATTCTTCACAATAGCAAACCGAGGTAACATGATGTTGAATCGAATTATTCCCCAAATAAGACTTGCTCACAAGTCTTCCTACTGTTTCCGAAGCATTTATTTACTCCGATGTTTTGATGCACGCTACAAACGGGAGTTTTATGGTACTTAACGGTAGCGT
>NW_008792390.1:0-205 GCF_000715545.1 Opisthorchis viverrini
CTGGCCTCTCATATAGATACTGTTCCTAAACAGTGGGACGTGCAGTGCAACACGCCTTGACACACTGACAGTTATTCAAGTTTATCAGCTTCCAGCCCCAAAATGTGAGCAGATATGAAGAGAAAATACCAAAACCAAGGCATTCGGAGTGACCGTTCCTTCAGCTACTTATGATGGGGCGAGATGGTTAAGAGGCTAGGGCGCG
>NW_008792391.1:0-205 GCF_000715545.1 Opisthorchis viverrini
TGGGTGTGAACTAAATCGAGAAATCGGTGAATGCACTGGTTTCCAAAAGGCCTGTCAAGTTTTTCACTGTCCGTTTCTGCGACTTGGGCGTACATTACGAGCAACTGGTGCTTTTTAGACAATTTCGCAAGCATCAAATGCTGGGAATGGATAAGGCAATCCGTGCAAACATGGCCGATTTGAAGGTAGTCTTGCTGAAATGGGG
>NW_008792392.1:0-205 GCF_000715545.1 Opisthorchis viverrini
CAGTGGGTAAGTTACTAGTCCATACAAAGTTGTAATTTCACGCAGATTGATTTTTAGCGATCACACGAAGATGAATAGGACCGACGAACAAATTAATAGAGAGAAGCGCAGAATTCTAACCATCCCGTTACTTCCAACTAAAGACGTGATTGTCCCATTCTATTGGTTATTCTTAACAAATTTAACAGGGTATATACTACACCAC
>NW_008792393.1:0-205 GCF_000715545.1 Opisthorchis viverrini
CTGCACGTTTTCAACTGTATTAAAAACTAATTTAACCTTTAAACCCGGCGAAGTTTCTATGAACAGTTGTTCTCATTAGCAGTTTATAAGCTGTGTCCGGGAAGAGCGACGGATTGTAATCTCACTTATATGTAAGGCTATGCAAATTCGCTAAACCACCACGGTTAAAAATATTGGTAAGAGATTGATTGCACATATTACCAAT
>NW_008792394.1:0-205 GCF_000715545.1 Opisthorchis viverrini
TATGGAGATGTTTCCTCATTGCCTTCAGTAGGGGTTTTTTTAACCGCGGGAGTAGGAAGGTGATCCTCCGACTAAAGCCATTCACAGAAAATGTACGCGTAACTTAGAGTCTATGTTATTAACGAACTGTATGTAGGTACTTGCTGATCACATAACAGACGTCCTGCAAATGGAGCCCACTAAACAAGGAAATAAGCCTGTTTGT
>NW_008792395.1:0-205 GCF_000715545.1 Opisthorchis viverrini
CTGATCGCGAAACCCATCCTTGTGATCGTCCGTAGAATATGGCCTTATAGTATAAGTGCTGATTAAATGTACGTTGTTTCGATATTGGCGAATTCGGCCAGCGTGTGAGAAGACTATGGGTTGTTTGCCGGTATTTCGTACAGTTCAAAACCAAAATATGACACCAACTCGACGATTTCCAGTAGCAGTGAATGTGAGGTGTCAT
>NW_008792396.1:0-205 GCF_000715545.1 Opisthorchis viverrini
GAATCCCCCGTTTATATTGTTCCGCTTTAACAAGACGTGCTGCATCACGCCACCTTACGTTTCTGTTGGCGAACATCACAACGACGGATTCGACTGGACTCGGCTGAATCTCTCGTATGCGAAGGGCCGTACTTTTCTGATATCTGGCGAAGCAGACAGTCACACCAGAGTGGTGATGTATTTTCAACAGCTTATCTTGCAACGG
>NW_008792397.1:0-205 GCF_000715545.1 Opisthorchis viverrini
GTCAGGTCGGCGCCATAGGTGTTGTTGGTTGGTAGAATTTGCCTTTCCTAATTTGAGAAGTAATCCCATCTCCAGCTACTTCACAACAGTTGAAGAAAACATCTTCATCTGTCATATCGATCAGCTCGTCTTAAAGTGTGATTTTGGATTTTTAGCAGCGCGTTACATATCGAGTGTGTGAAGAGCAAGTCAGACAGTGCGGCAG
>NW_008792398.1:0-205 GCF_000715545.1 Opisthorchis viverrini
ACTAGAGTGCAGTGTGTGGTAGGTATGCCGAAACAAAATAAGGATTGAATTAAGCAGCCTTTGTCCTCATTATTAAAGAGCTTTACTGATGGAGAACGCATTGTTGTTTTTCTTGGGAATGTTTACGCTACACCGTCCCATCGTTTAGTGCCATTCGGAAATAAAATGAATAGTGGCTTACTGTAGAAAATGGGGAATTCATAAT
>NW_008792399.1:0-205 GCF_000715545.1 Opisthorchis viverrini
CTTAATTATTTCCGTGAGGCCCAAGCAGGTTTAGCTATGCTTAGTCCGGATGAGACAAACCACTTTAGAATGCATGTCATCTGGCTGAGTCACCAAAATTGAACTCGATCAACGGAGTGAAATTAATCTCTCCACATTCGTCTCTGTCGACTCAAGATGAAGAAGAAATCCTGAGAATGATTCAAAGCGCTGCGAAACATGTGGC
>NW_008792400.1:0-205 GCF_000715545.1 Opisthorchis viverrini
TTGCGTCTGTTTATCTGACTGGAGTTCGCACACGTGGACAATGAGGTTTAACAACTTGTCAGCAGTCACCCAAATCAGCAATAAATCTTCATTTGTGGTCCTGCCCTACTTTTAGACAGCACTGAAGTATCTCTGTAAACACTAATGCATTGTATCACCTTAAAAGTGGTTTTCAGGAATTCAAAATGTGTTCAGTTTGCGCTGA
>NW_008792401.1:0-205 GCF_000715545.1 Opisthorchis viverrini
CACGCTCACTTTCACTCGACGTCTGATAAATCGCGCGTCAAGTTATGTTGGGAACCGGCTGAGATATTTCTCCGAGATTCGGGCAGCGCCACTGTTCGGTCTGATTTTCAGCGATTGATCCTGGTATCGCCATGCCAAAAGCAAAACACCCAGCACCGTGGAAAGAGGTGGCGATGTCGCCCTAGCATGAATTCACATCTGATGG
>NW_008792402.1:0-205 GCF_000715545.1 Opisthorchis viverrini
CATATCGCACTGTATTTTCATAAAGGAAACTGATCACAGGGTTGTGTCTTTTCACTGTTTCAAAACAAGTCACCTTGCGGTAAAAGTTTCAAGCACAGACTTTTGCAGCAAACTTCTCAAAAATGTTAGATAGAGGCTTACACGAGAAAGTCATTAGATTTAAAAAATCTCCTAGCACTGCCTCTGTTCGACCGATAAATTTATA
>NW_008792403.1:0-205 GCF_000715545.1 Opisthorchis viverrini
TGGGTTTTTGCGACTTCTGAACGGAATGCACGGTAGCAGTGAGCGCAGCGAAGTAAGCCTGTCAGTAGTGGTGGAATGATAAGAAGCACTAAAAACTGGTTACCAAAGGCCAATAGGGATGTTGCTGACGCAAACGCGCAGCTAGTCAGACTGGGTGTGTTTGTCTACGCTTGTATATTTCACACTACTCGCGAGTAGTATGTTC
>NW_008792404.1:0-205 GCF_000715545.1 Opisthorchis viverrini
AATCAGATTCTCTCGGAATGCAGACCATCTATAATAGCATGAATGATTCTGCTATGCATGACGGATGTCTTGCGCCCGTTAACTATAGAGTGCTGCTTCAATGTTACGAGCACCCCAACACAAGAGTCATGCTAACGGTTGAACATACCGATCTGATTAATCAAATCACTCATCTGATCACGCGCCTGACATCAGCTTGATTATC
>NW_008792405.1:0-205 GCF_000715545.1 Opisthorchis viverrini
TTTCCTATTCCGGAACGCTGACTCACTGCTATGCGAAATTGGAATACAGTGAATATTGACAAGATATTGACGAGATCATGTGAACAGAGGATCGCAGAGAACCTAAACTGGTCATTTTTTGTGCGCTTGGAAGGCGTTTTTGCCGGCCCGGGAGGTCCGAGAAAATGAGGAACAGAACGATTGATATGTGCATCCCATAGAATGG
>NW_008792406.1:0-205 GCF_000715545.1 Opisthorchis viverrini
CATAGCTCCTTTCACATTTTGCCACGCTCACTAGCAATACGGTATTGGTTTATTGTAGACAGATCGATACTGTTGATATGGTAGTTCTTGGAACATGGTGGATTAGCATGCCTCTCGATGATCTGCGAGGGTCTGAATGGAAACGAACGTGAACGCATAATCGGAATAAAGTTGTGTGCCCCAGAATGAAAGTCAGTCTTGAATT
>NW_008792407.1:0-205 GCF_000715545.1 Opisthorchis viverrini
AAAAAAAACACTAATTAGTGTTTAGTTAGTAGTCCATACCTTGTTTTGTGGTATGAATATTTGCCTAGGTTGCTTGTTACACGCACTAACTAGATGAGTATATTATCCATTGCTTACCTGATAGTCAACTTCATGGGGTTAAAACGTGAGTACACGTTGCATAAAAATGTTGATCTTCAAAAATTTTTTCGACAAATCGAGACTT
>NW_008792408.1:0-205 GCF_000715545.1 Opisthorchis viverrini
TATTTGCTAGCGTTATCCACTACATATTTATTCCCGACTGCTGAGTGGCATACCGTCAGGCATGAGCGTAGTGTTACAGTCAGAAAAGGCACGAAATGCGGGGTTTATGGGTACCGGGGATTGCGTGGGAAATGGACGGTGTCAGGAACAGTGGTCACTTCTTATCTGGCACGGTAAGCGTCAAGTTTTCCCTCTCCATATAATT
>NW_008792409.1:0-205 GCF_000715545.1 Opisthorchis viverrini
CATGTTGCTCACTTACCGCCTACAACGGAAAGAATGGTGATTTCCGATTGCGTAAACTGTCTGATATTGTTGAAATAACTGAAAATTTTAGTTGCAAGTTTGAGTGCACTGCAGTCGAACATGCAGTCAAAGTTCGATAATCACCAGAAATGATTTCAAATTCCGACGGAGGCCTGAGTACTCCCCACTCACACTGCAAGTCGTG
>NW_008792410.1:0-205 GCF_000715545.1 Opisthorchis viverrini
ATACTTCCCGGCTGTCCTAAACGAGGGAAGTTTGTTTGAGGTACTTGGACTTGAAAGCATGACCCAGAAGAAAATACAAGGACGTACGGTTTTGTTTCGATATCCTGACCGTACCCCTTGACGTACAAGCAGACGCGGCAAACCGTGGACCGACCAGAATGTGTGGTTTTGTTGGCCAAATATCCCAGCTCGTCCTTTCTAGGGG
>NW_008792411.1:0-205 GCF_000715545.1 Opisthorchis viverrini
TTTCAGCCCGAATCAATCGGATTAAGAAATTGTGCTAGTCTGTCATTTGACCATCAGTCAATCTGGTACGAGAGGCTCTCTGAGGTTCACACGTCTAGTCATCACGATGACTCGGAAAAGCTATAGAATAGAACAAAACGTCACCCTGCTTTGCGATCGATCGTTTTCGTGCCGGCACATTGTCCAATGTATGTTCATCGGCGTT
>NW_008792412.1:0-205 GCF_000715545.1 Opisthorchis viverrini
GCCTCACTAGCGTGTCATGCAAGGTGATGTAACGCATTTTGAAGCAAGCCATTCTAAATCACATTGCTTCCAACAGCTTGATATCTTCGGTTCAACACGCATTCCTCCCAAAATCGTTTTTACGTGACGAACGTGCTCGTTTCTATGGGCAGTTTGACCCAAGTCAGAGACGAGGAACTCATATCAGATGCCACATTTTTGGACT
>NW_008792413.1:0-205 GCF_000715545.1 Opisthorchis viverrini
CTTGCCTCACGGTCTGGATACAAAGTCAGGGGATTTCGCTAAACTTGCAGACTTCCACTGTGATGTGCCTTTTTCCAGCAGGCAGTATACTCAATTCTGCTAGGGTAAATCGTTGTCTTACTGCTTTGATGGGTGCACTGCAGGAAATTTCCTAAAAAGGTGGAGAAACTCCTGGCAATCTTAGACAGGCAACAATTAGTACAAC
>NW_008792414.1:0-205 GCF_000715545.1 Opisthorchis viverrini
CATGAAATCAGTCAGGATGAACATCTTCAAGTGCATCACTGTCATCAAGGCTGAGAATCTAACAAGATAAACCGCACAAAATCAAGCAAGGCTTCTCCTTAGGGTGCGTTTCGTAAACCACACTTGTTATTTTCGAGAGAAATCCGGTAAACTCTAGTGGTTTTATGGTCCGATGAATAGGTACTGTATACCTCGAAATCTCAGT
>NW_008792415.1:0-205 GCF_000715545.1 Opisthorchis viverrini
AGTTCACATAACCCACTGTTGACCAAAGTACGGATTCATGTCACGCTGTTTTTCGTGATACAAGCTGTGACATGCGGAACAAAAATGAAACGTGAGGGAGACAGTGACTTGTATGCGCTAATCAGCTGAGGTGACCGGCACAACCTCCCTCTGTCGAATTAACGCAGTTTCGAGATGCAAATAAATTCAAAGAGAAGGTCACAAA
>NW_008792416.1:0-205 GCF_000715545.1 Opisthorchis viverrini
AAGACACGTTCAAAGAGAGAATGGATATTTGGATTTTGCAAACAAGATGCGCACTAAGGTTTCGCTTTCCCGTCAAATAGTTTGCAAATTTTCAGCTGGCATTTTTTAATAAATAAATTTCCAGGGGAAAGCTTCCTTTAACCTAGTTAGGAAAGGGGGCATTCATCTTAAGATGGTGTTAAGCACGTTGGCATTGCCGTCTCAA
>NW_008792417.1:0-205 GCF_000715545.1 Opisthorchis viverrini
TTTTCATGCCCTAAGATGTCATTTTTGCGATCATTCATACTCTACGGATTGGGAGACCCTTTCTCCACCTTCAGTTCTAATGGCAACCTCAAAATCCAGCTATTATCAGCACATCACTAGGACCGGCAAGAAAAGAACTAGCTTAACGTTTTTGGACGCATTCACCGGGTGTTTGTGGAACGGCCACCTAAGTGCTTCCCGTTGC
>NW_008792418.1:0-205 GCF_000715545.1 Opisthorchis viverrini
TTTCGCCTTCGCCGCCACTGGTGTGGATTTTTTCGGTTCCTTTGTTGTACGTGACGGACGACAGCCGAGAAGGCGATACGGGTGTATCTTCTCGTGATTGAAGACGCGTGCACTTCACATTGAAGTAGCTCATTCCTTATTGATTGGCTCTTTCCTTATGGCAAGTTCCCGCTTTCTTAACCGGCAGGGTTCACCTCCACCGTAG
>NW_008792419.1:0-205 GCF_000715545.1 Opisthorchis viverrini
TCAGTTTTCATCCCAAATCCTCTGCGACATGTTTGTCAGACTGTTCCCAAGGTCCTCGTTAACTTCTCCAAGGAATCTGAAGTGTAGGACATCCGTACAAGGGGCATTGTCGCGCTTCAGTATTGACAAATCAAGCTGCATTTTTGGTTGTCGATGGTGGTCTGGTGTCGGTATTCCATTCAGGCCAGCTATGAGAACAGCTGAA
>NW_008792420.1:0-205 GCF_000715545.1 Opisthorchis viverrini
GCTCATCCGTTACCAGGTGCCTTTATTGTTAATGATTGAATATTTCGGTTTCGTCCAAGCACAGCAACAAATATATGAACATTAATCAACGGACGGATGGCTGCTAAATCAACGCGCTTCAATTCTACTTTAAATATCATTTTCTGAGGCAATCAATATAGAAAATTTCAACATTGACATCAAGCATTTAGCTGGGCGTATTCAA
>NW_008792421.1:0-205 GCF_000715545.1 Opisthorchis viverrini
TTGGTAGCAGACCTGCTGGTTCGCGGTTCAAATCCGGGCGAAGTCACTCGACCTCTTTGCGGCTTACCCGGTTAACACGCTTCTTCAGAGGATACTACTGCTTTTGCTTAGTCATATTTGGCTAAAACATGTGGTTAACTAGGACGAAAGAAACTTGATGTTCCGAGTGCGAAAAGTCCAATATCTGTATACATATCCAAGACTA
>NW_008792422.1:0-205 GCF_000715545.1 Opisthorchis viverrini
CCTGCGTACCTGAAACAGACTAACCTTAAACTTCACAATCAACTTCAACAGATCAGCAAATCTTTGAAACAAACCGAGAAACCCAACCTTTTTAGGGCCCTTACGAATCTGTGTATAGCCTAAAATCTTACGCTCACCTAATATAAAAAAGGCCACAAAAAGCATTATAATCAAAAAGGCTAAAACCCTACTGAGAAGAACATAC
>NW_008792423.1:0-205 GCF_000715545.1 Opisthorchis viverrini
GCCGACATGAGTGGTGACGAGTATCAGATAAACGCCGACTAGTCGAGTAGATCCCCGCTTGGCCGCTGAGAATGTTATTCAGACAGAAACAAGTGACGTGTCCGATGGCTTAACCAGTGACGATGTGAAAATCCTCTTGTGCTTCAAGCATCGTTTATTGAATTTGCTGTGGTTCCCCCAGTTTGCCTATAGCCTTGCCAATCGA
>NW_008792424.1:0-205 GCF_000715545.1 Opisthorchis viverrini
ACGAAGGGACATCCCTCTCTTCACAGTGTACACAATAAATAGGCATACAATTGGGCTCAACACGCACGCGCGCTCACAGGACTCCAAACTTACCGAGCTCCACAAGTCTCCATGGCTAACCACGGAACGCCTGTAGCAGCTATGCTGCAGGGAAGACACGTCCGGCGCCCGGAACTTCACTCAGGAAATCTCAACAGTTGTCCTC
>NW_008792425.1:0-205 GCF_000715545.1 Opisthorchis viverrini
ACCGAGGACGCTACAGTGCAGATGTTGAACAATGAGCCAGACGGAACGTTTGTGTTCGCTAGTTTATTCTCTGTCATTGTTGGTAAGCCGGTTAACCATTTTTATATTTCAAGATGTGGGAGGGTTTTGTCTTAGTTGTAACTTCTAGCATTTACGGAGGTAATTGTGGTATACATGTCGCACTAACAAGCTGAACAAAGAATTG
>NW_008792426.1:0-205 GCF_000715545.1 Opisthorchis viverrini
CGGAAAGAAGCACGAGGGCTGAGATACTGTTGAGTCGCCCAAGCCCAAACACGGGAAGTCGAGATGCAGAGGATGGATTCGAGCCACGCGCTCTGACCACTGAGCCATCTCGCCCATCACAGGTATCACACAGGACAGAGTGGCCAATCTCAGTTATCAACAGTCTATCGCTCTGGTCGTAAACGTTTCATCACCAATCGAGGTG
>NW_008792427.1:0-205 GCF_000715545.1 Opisthorchis viverrini
AATATCGTTCCACCGTGTGACAGCTCCTGGATGACATGTTCCGTGGAAAAATTCCATAAACGAGTAAATCAAGTGAGTCTCATCCTGGCTTTCACGCGACTGCTCAATTTCACACTTGGTTCGAATATTTTGATTTCCCACATCTCTTTAACACTGTCGATGTCTGAACCCTTGTGTCTCTGCGCTATCTACGTTTCTCCAGAGT
>NW_008792428.1:0-205 GCF_000715545.1 Opisthorchis viverrini
TTTTTTCAATATCGCAGCCACTAGTTTCCTACCTCTATTTCCTTACACTCGACTGCCGATCCGCTTTTTGCAAAACGCAATCCGTCAACAGCATCACAAACGTCGCCGACGGCAAAGGTTGTTAACTGTAAAGGAGAACCTTCCACTGTCACGATTCATAAGGCTGTTTGTTGAAATGAGACAGTCTCGAAATGTTTAGCTGATG
>NW_008792429.1:0-205 GCF_000715545.1 Opisthorchis viverrini
TCAACCTTATTGTAATATTGCCACAGCAAGCATCAGGTATATTATTACACTGGCATGAATGACGTCGGCTACTAGAAACACATTGTAACTTCTTCGACTTTCGTGTTCAAATTCTGTAAAATAGTTGTGGTCATTATAAGTCTGCCTGAATAGTCACCTGATTCATATCATATAGCGTGAACGACATCAGCACATATGTTTATAT
>NW_008792430.1:0-205 GCF_000715545.1 Opisthorchis viverrini
CGCATACTTAGGTCCTTGTCCGCTACAGGGCTAATGCGCACAGGAAGACGACAAAATTCATCCGAATGGATATGTTGTCCGGCTTTGAGTTCAGCGAGGACAAAAGCAGTTCGGGTTTTAAAACCCTTTAAACATCGTTTGAAATATGAGATGTGGCTGAAGTCCGATAAATAGTGAAATTATGTAGCGGACAAGGACCTAAGTA
>NW_008792431.1:0-205 GCF_000715545.1 Opisthorchis viverrini
GTGCCAAGCTGCCATGCCACCCGAAGGAACAATTATGGATGGCCCTTTCGCTCGCCGTTCATCACACTCTGCTACGGATTCTGCGTGTCCTGTTTGATTAACATCCATAGACAATTCGAGGTCTGATTTCGGACTCCGAAAACCTGTTTACTTAACCCCTTTAGTGCTCGCACACCGAAGCAATCAGGACAACAGGTGGCTCTTG
>NW_008792432.1:0-205 GCF_000715545.1 Opisthorchis viverrini
GGCCAGTATCGCGTTTAGGTGAGTTCGAACATTGTCTGGGAGAATTGCCACCTGCTAGTGAACACGAAAATTTCAGTGTACCATGCTATTGTACTTTTGTACGGCGGCCAGACATGGGCGAATAGCTGCACATCCTATCCGAACTGCAGTGTCTTCGGAAGACTATCCGCATAGTGTTTTTAGACCGAATCGCGAATAATCGAGT
>NW_008792433.1:0-205 GCF_000715545.1 Opisthorchis viverrini
GCACGTGCATACCGGAGTAAAATTAGTTCAGAGACAACTGCATCATTGGACGCACTGTGAAAAGTAACAACAGCCTGTCGCAGACCCATATACATAACTGAGTAGCGGTATAACTTGATGTAGGAAAGGAAACGTTTTATCTATGCCACCGTACGTTGTAATTATTTTATTCAAAACAGTTTCCTGTACAGCTTTCTCAGCCGAA
>NW_008792434.1:0-205 GCF_000715545.1 Opisthorchis viverrini
CCAACATGCCAGCATGATTTTGATCCGTAACCATCTACGACCTAGCTGGCCACCTCATCCATGGTGACTGCCTTAGAAGGTAGTCAACTACCACCTATCGTGATGAAGTAGATTCACGCTGCTAGGTTTCAAATGTACACGGATCATCGTCCTTTTTTTCAATTATTCTTTGTGAATAGTAAGCAAGTGTGCCATTCATCAAGAA
>NW_008792435.1:0-205 GCF_000715545.1 Opisthorchis viverrini
GGTATTTTAATTTATTATGTGTAGAAAGGTTCTGTAGTCATTCCGAGGAATTGAAATGCCTGGTACACCTCGAGACGTTGTGCTTTTGGAGTTTTCTCTCATTGTTGAAGTATGTCTTGAAGACCAAAATTACCAATAGGTGACTGCTAATGTTGTCTCAGTGTTGTACCAGGGGGTTAGTTCTCATTGTGACAGTTGTCCCTGA
>NW_008792436.1:0-205 GCF_000715545.1 Opisthorchis viverrini
GCCCAATTGTTCCATTACCTGCAACTACGAGCAAACTTACGCTTTATTCTGACTAACCTTGTGATTGTGCCTGACGGAACGCCGCCCACCGACTGTTGATAAGCATCATCATGATAACGTGACGCTTTGTGGGTACAAAGCACACACCAAACGACGGGATGAAGTAGGTCAGTTCATCCAAGCACACTTGCGCCTTCTCTTCCTC
>NW_008792437.1:0-205 GCF_000715545.1 Opisthorchis viverrini
GAACATGCTTCGACCACCAACGGCCGGCATGAGAATTATCCGGACATATTCGGCAGGTGCAGGCCTCGTTTTCCCCCACAAATAAATTTCTTCAGTTTGAACACTCAACTGAGCGTCACCGGAGAGAGACACGCACTCGAAACTTGGGTCACAAACATTCACATTTCACCGAATATACATGGATTGTTTGTACGTACACAATCAC
>NW_008792438.1:0-205 GCF_000715545.1 Opisthorchis viverrini
GGCCTCATCGCCCTGAATCACTCATTTGTCTGATCCTACACTTTTCATCGTGATCTTACTCTTCAGGTGAATGCCGCCTGATATTCACGTTCAAATTTGGTACCTGTTGGAATATAGGTGGCTCGGGTGTGGTTGATCAGATGGCAGTTGGTCAGTTCGCCGGGCTTGGCAACTGGTTTGCAAGCAGTCGAGGGGATATTGTCAG
>NW_008792439.1:0-205 GCF_000715545.1 Opisthorchis viverrini
GAAGCCGGTACGAGTTCTCGAGTTGCACAACATACAGTTTCATCCCATGAATGTCGATTTTCTAGTTCATATCTGGAGTAGATAGCGCTCAGTGGCATAACACCGTAGGGCTCCAGCGGGCTGCTGTCATGATGGTAAGCGGATTCCAGTAAAAACCCAGCATTTCCACGCAGTAACAGGGCCAGAGGCTGGTTAGGTGTACAGG
>NW_008792440.1:0-205 GCF_000715545.1 Opisthorchis viverrini
GCACATGAGATGTTTAATTTCGTGTCTACCAGCTTGTACCTGCTCGCGTCGTGTTTGCCAATAAATAACTTTGTATCGAAGGGATTCCCTCTATTCACCGGTATAACAAACACATGACTGTTCACACAGGATCACGCACGGTTGTCAACCTTAAGCTTACGCTACACCGGTAGCCGTGGTCGACACCAAGCCGGCAAATGGGTGG
>NW_008792441.1:0-205 GCF_000715545.1 Opisthorchis viverrini
GGAGCGGCAATGCCGGCTTTTTCAGTGAAAGGACGCGTTAAAGGTCGATCCCAAAAACTCACGCTGTGGTTGACCATAAGTTGATCGCAACTGATAGCGACTTACCTAATATGGTTGAAAAAACTAAGCATTAAGCTAGAAAATATGACAGGGTGGACAATGCACGACCCAAAAATGAAATACCAACGGGTCTTAGGTGCGCTGT
>NW_008792442.1:0-205 GCF_000715545.1 Opisthorchis viverrini
ACCCCCACCACTCAGGAGGGTTTCGTCTGCCGGTCTACTCTTCCGCTCCTCCGGTGTGTCATGCAACTTACGAGCCTGCATCTCACATACTCTTTTCGACCCCTGATCATCTTGAATTGCCTAGCCTCCACGACCACAGTCCACTACTTCCGGGATTCTAATGATCCTTCGACTTGACCTCCGTGCCTCTGGGGAATGTTCATTC
>NW_008792443.1:0-205 GCF_000715545.1 Opisthorchis viverrini
AGTTTGCTTAGATGACCTATATAACGAGGAAATGCCACTTTCTGGATTAGGGTCCTTGAAAGGATGCAAATCTCTTGCAGACTGGGAATACTGCATTCTGTTACTTAAAGGGTGAATGAGGCTCGTAAGTTTCCGAAAGAAACTTTACCCCAATGACAATAATTGTAATACGATTATATGACTGACCTAGAGGGAAGAAAGTTAT
>NW_008792444.1:0-205 GCF_000715545.1 Opisthorchis viverrini
GGACTGAAACAAGAGAGTTTGGAAACAACAACAGATGCATCAAGGTGCCTGCACCGATCGGCTAGGGAGTGAAGGCCGGTCGAACGTAATCAAGTTAGGGATGGCTATATCTAGCTGTGGAGGACCGTAGTGGCTGCTTCGGTGTGTCGGAGAATTTGTGCGTTTGTGTGTTCGTCCGTCGTTTCACCATCGATCTGGCGTGTGA
>NW_008792445.1:0-205 GCF_000715545.1 Opisthorchis viverrini
GCGAACAGATCAACAGCTATCTGATCAACCACTTACAAAACTGCGGCTATAAAATGATAGAACGCGAACATGAAGAAGCTTGATACTCCCTTCAAGGGCTCAGGGAGCGTTTTTATACAAGTAATGAGAACTTGTCCTGATCTAGTTTAGGAGGCGGTGAGAGTACTCAGCAGGCAGATTAGCGTCCTTGTATAAACAAGTGTTA
>NW_008792446.1:0-205 GCF_000715545.1 Opisthorchis viverrini
GAGATCGACTGGTTAATAGTGAATGTATCAATGGATTTTATGCATGTTCTAATCGCAGCCAGACAAACCTTGAGGAATTGAGGCTAATGAATATCGAAGTCTGAAGTACGTAAGGTGAAACTTTGATACCCATGACAATTAGGGAAAATACTGAGCTGGCTTAGGGCATCAAATGGCATAACATGTAACATCACATTCTATAACA
>NW_008792447.1:0-205 GCF_000715545.1 Opisthorchis viverrini
CCGAATGGCCACTTGGCATTTCAATTACAGTCTAATGGGTTGTCAGTTCATGGGCAGAAACATGTAACATCCCTCTTGATATCGACGAAGACTCAATAACCGCAATTACAATTTCTTTTGAGGAAGACAACAGTTTATCTGATAAACCTCACGGTGGCGTTTGCTACAAATCTCTGGATAGATGGATAGATAGATAGATTGATAG
>NW_008792448.1:0-205 GCF_000715545.1 Opisthorchis viverrini
GAGGATTCCTGCCAGACGTCCAGGCAAGGTACTTATTCAGCTGTTGATACATTTTTTAACGACTGACACACTATCTCAACAGTAACAAGATGTAAACTGCATCTTAATTTTCTCATATCATTTTGTTAGGGTGCAATGGACGCCACGCTTCTGCACGCATTTGCCGCACTTTAAACCTAAGCTGATCCATTCCTCCGACAGAACT
>NW_008792449.1:0-205 GCF_000715545.1 Opisthorchis viverrini
AATGCCAGGGTACATCGTCTACCGAGGTGGCTTTCATTCTCCGTCCCTCATTCAGAATGGCGCGAACCGCGAGATGGGTGAAACGATGTAAAAGTGATTACGAAGAGTTTAGTTGTTGTTGGTGCGGTCCAACCTCCGGGATGGGGTTTCCGTGAAAACCATGCCCTTGGCTGCATACATTGCAAGAAATGGCGGATAATGTATG
>NW_008792450.1:0-205 GCF_000715545.1 Opisthorchis viverrini
GAGCCTAGAACGCCCGACCGCCAGTTAGGTTATTTAACCGTTCGGTCGCGAGCGGCTAATCACAGTGTTTTGAACTAGCACTCATAGAGGATAGAACACCACCCATCCCTCAGTCGCGGAGTCGCAATCACGTGACCATATGCTAACTGGCTTCCCGAAAGAGAAGTTCTCAGATCTGAATTTCATTCACTTCGTGAAATTGTCC
>NW_008792451.1:0-205 GCF_000715545.1 Opisthorchis viverrini
TTGCTTTAGCCAATCCATTTTTTATTTGATTCCTAGTCCTCTATCTAAATTTACTCAATCACAACCACTTCCTATGTCGTGTCAATAAACGATCGTTAACCCGACTAGCTTGTGTACTCTTCTCTGACAACACAGGTAGAATAAGTGCCCACCGTTCCAGTTGCAACACAGTGCCGACTTCATTACTCTCGTGTCTTGAAAAAAA
>NW_008792452.1:0-205 GCF_000715545.1 Opisthorchis viverrini
CATAAGGGAATGGTCTAGAGGTACATCCTTCACCAGATATTGCCTCCGGAGAAACGGCTCTGCTGTGAGGCGTTGCTAACACACGTTTCATAAAAATCTAGTTCTTATGTGTCTGGTGCTAAGCCTAATGTCTCTGCTGGTATAAAAGCTTCTTTGAGGTGATGTATCGGTTACAAACGGTACACAACAAATACTATCCCGCAGA
>NW_008792453.1:0-205 GCF_000715545.1 Opisthorchis viverrini
CAAATGCTTGTTTATCCCAAACGGACAAGTTTGATTGGGTTATAATGGATAAGTATAGATGATCAGAGATTACTGACACCTATTTCAACCAGCAGGCTAAATCAGCGGTATGAGTTGCCTAGTGTATTTTACGTGTTCGTGTGGATTAACAGTTGTTAATTCAGCTGGACTGGGGGATAGGGTTGCAGATAATTTGTTGGGATCC
>NW_008792454.1:0-205 GCF_000715545.1 Opisthorchis viverrini
TTTGGTCAGAAGAACGTTGCGACAAACTACGGAGTTGTGTACAGTGCATTCGTAAGTGATCAATACGCGTGCTTGGTTGCCACCATTTTGTGCGTCCTATATTGTCTTCTTCCTGTCTTTATCTAGTCTGTGGGAAGCTTGTTGTGCGGTATCTTCCAAACCTTCCTCCCCGAACAGACCTACGTGGTCCAGTTTTCAGCGTGTT
>NW_008792455.1:0-205 GCF_000715545.1 Opisthorchis viverrini
CATATTCACCATTCGACTTCCCAGATTCTCCCACTCATGCTTAAGCTCCCACTTAAAGTGTCGTTCTGGTAACTGTGTTGTCCTCCTTCCTCTGGATCGGTTGTATGTCCGTCCTCATCGGCGCCAAGCGCCCCTAATGCAGCCATTGAGATGTGGAGTTGCGTCGACTCCGTCAAGGGTACAGGACCGAGGTTAGATAAGTGTA
>NW_008792456.1:0-205 GCF_000715545.1 Opisthorchis viverrini
CTTGGATGGTGATACCTCAAGAGACGTGAATGATGCAAGAGCTGCGGGGCAGGAAGAGTGAAACAGAGGTAGAGAATGGTTCTGTTCACAAAAATAGAACACTGTGGACTGAATCAAATGAAAACCTTCGTTAGAGATAAAGGGTGTTGAAGGTGGTGGGAATAGGATCCACATCGAGGGCTGCGACTGGTAAAGAAGGTGGTTG
>NW_008792457.1:0-205 GCF_000715545.1 Opisthorchis viverrini
ATTCTAGACCCACATTGGTGATCCTCTCAATGGATTTAAGGATTTATCAAATACTGTCAGTGATCATGAGCAAACAGCCTTTAACATCTGACAGTACCACATACAACGAAATCATGGTGATCACTGAAACCAGAGTTTTCTCAGACAACAAATCTCTTTTCACTTCTTCAGAGTAACATTTCTTTGAGACTTTTCAGAGAAAATC
>NW_008792458.1:0-205 GCF_000715545.1 Opisthorchis viverrini
TCTGACAGCTTGTGCCTGTGAGTGTCCGTTCGTCAATCCATCGGCATTTTGCTTGGACCCAAAGTAGAAGGAATTCGCTAGATACACTGACTTACATACTAAACTTGCTCTCTTTTGCTTGAATCCACTATACAGATTGACTGTATCCATACACCCTCCCAGTACTGTGCACACGTGACAGCCTTTCCCCTGGAAGCCCAGTTGA
>NW_008792459.1:0-205 GCF_000715545.1 Opisthorchis viverrini
TAATTCACTACCGTGTGCAAATCAAAATTAGCTCGTCGCGAACCAAGGGACGAGCTATGAGCACTAGGCTCTTCATCATCAAAACCCTACAAAAAATGAGACGACGAGCTGTCCCACGCTCATATTGTAACGTCCATTAAAGTGACATCTAAAATTTCCCTTGTTTGTTCCATCCATATTTTTTACCCTTGCTCCATCTTTGTGT
>NW_008792460.1:0-205 GCF_000715545.1 Opisthorchis viverrini
TCTGTTGAGCAGTCTTCGACGGACTTCATATGTCCCCGGTTTCCATAGACAAACGATGATTTCGATCCATCTGTTATCGGGTTTCCATACAGCTACCAATATCCTTCCCAAATTGCGGTTAGTCAAGCTAGCTGGATATCTTAATGCCCGTTCGTTATATCGAACTTATGTCTGATCAACTTGTTCTGTGTCAACTTTGGAAACA
>NW_008792461.1:0-205 GCF_000715545.1 Opisthorchis viverrini
GCTATTGAGCCAAAAAATGGCGTGCCGAATGTTGTGTGCGTGTGGTATATAAGTTGCGAGGCTTATAATCCGTTCTCAAGTATGTGGAACTCTGACGTTTGCTTGTTCTGTGTCTAACACCTGGTCCGCGTCTGGCAATAACAGCCTCATATTTTCCTACAGCTTCCTTCCTCCAGTGAACATAAGATTTTTTGGGGATTCTGAA
>NW_008792462.1:0-205 GCF_000715545.1 Opisthorchis viverrini
ATAGTAGCGCATTGTGGGCATGCTCACTCGAGATTGATGGCCTAGTCCAGATCCACAACGCACGAACAAGCAAAGTAACATATCGCCAATCTGAAACATGACTATCGTTTCAAACTGAAGACAGTACAGACAGATGAGCTGTTGCGTGATAAGCCGGGTCTGTTTCGCTTAATTCGGGTGTACGCTGTCATCATCATCATCATCA
>NW_008792463.1:0-205 GCF_000715545.1 Opisthorchis viverrini
ACTCTTGTGGACTGCTGTTGAACTGGAGACCGACACAGCTGATGAGCGGATGAACATCTAGATTACCGTAAGGGAACGAGTTGCCTCTGGGTACCGAAACAGGCATACACAGTGGAGCCACGCGTATTGATAGAAAGTGCACGGGCAGACAACAGCCGATGCGATGAGATACATAAGATTTTGCGTGCGCATTCTCAGATGCGTA
>NW_008792464.1:0-205 GCF_000715545.1 Opisthorchis viverrini
TAACTAGGCTTCCTGAATTCTCCTCCACTGCTCACCTATTGCTTATTTACTTCCCTATTTAAGAACTACATTTGATGGAGTTTTCTAAATCACCAACTCTGTAGTAGGCACTATACATGAAAGGCGTACACTACTGACGAAACTTGCATGTAGCATCCGTTCAAAGCAGTTAAAATTGCCGCTTGATCTGGTCAAAGCCTGAGTT
>NW_008792465.1:0-205 GCF_000715545.1 Opisthorchis viverrini
CTCGAGGACTGCCGCTTTGTCCTGCTTGGAATTGTTTATCCTCATGTTGACTAATAGCAAGCAGTAGCAGTAATAACTCGTTTCGTGTGCCTATATGCGCATATTTATTGTATGTATTGTCAAGTTTCTTACTTAGCAGACTGAGAAACAGACTATCATCTGTTGACAGAACTAAATTCGCTGTACACATGATTTTTAATATCCA
>NW_008792466.1:0-205 GCF_000715545.1 Opisthorchis viverrini
ATCCGTAGGGAACCCGTCGGATGTGAGTAGGTTAGAATATACTGAACAACTGCATAGAAGAGTACTGTTCAGATGGATGTGACGAACGATGGAATTTTATCAGTAAACTCATATTTGGGGGAAAATGGGGTCTCGTGGACTGCGATCGACAAAAAACCGGGGAAAATTTCAAGCCTGCTTCTTGGTTTGTTCTTACACTCCAAAC
>NW_008792467.1:0-205 GCF_000715545.1 Opisthorchis viverrini
TAGGTTGTTTGAGCATGTCGCACTTCTTACTGATTAGATTGTATTGCTGTAGTTTCGGAGGTGAATGTGGCGCTGGTCAATCTCCGTTTGTGTTTATCAACTGGCACAAAATTTGAAGCACCAATTTCTGATGCTCTGACACTATTTCCCAACGTCTAACAGCCCATCCTCGGGAAATTTTTCCAGAGCCAACCATTACCCGATT
>NW_008792468.1:0-205 GCF_000715545.1 Opisthorchis viverrini
CTCCAGGATATTGGTTTGACCACAGTTACCCCAGCAATCTATAAGTAGCTCGAATGAGTAAAATTCACCCGAAGAGCAAAATGTCCATATAAAATATCGTCAATTGTTCGGCCAACTAAGTACGTATGAGCACGTGATGTGAATTTTGTCACTGATGGACGATCAGGGTTGTATACTGTCCAAGCCACAATACGGGCTGTTTTGT
>NW_008792469.1:0-205 GCF_000715545.1 Opisthorchis viverrini
GTGTAAGGAGAAAATATTGTTGTGTATAGCAATTTGGAAAGAAAGCACGTAGTTCACCTACAGACGGTTTAAAGCGTTTATTGGTTGTGCACAATCATGTACTCGCCGCTACGAACCACTAGGTTCTCTAATAGCGCACTGATGATTTGACCTCGATCGGTAATGAAACGTGTGCCATCAAACTGCCCAGCTCAGCGGACAAGCC
>NW_008792470.1:0-205 GCF_000715545.1 Opisthorchis viverrini
AGCATGGAACTTATATGAGAATAAGTGTTAGTAATGCAAAGTTGTCTGCCTGGTCTACGCATAAATATAGACAATTGCGGTCTGCGTGCAACTGTTGCTTCTTACATCAGCAAGCGCGTCCAATTTTTTGACCTGGTACCTCCCATGAAGAACTGGGATGTTTATGGTCTATGGACACCTCCATATTTGGACAACAATAACCACA
>NW_008792471.1:0-205 GCF_000715545.1 Opisthorchis viverrini
CCGATGAGAGCAGACCCAAAATAAACAAAACGTATTCCGAACAAAATGGGAGAAATTTAATGAACATGAACAGACAGTTGTGTTAGGTGACCGGTATATGTTTAATTATTTGAAGGTAAAGTTTCTTGCAGTCTGTCCCTCGGAGTCGCATCAGTTGCTGTCGTGCCGTAAACACTTTCAGTATGTCTCCTTAAAACATCCCACC
>NW_008792472.1:0-205 GCF_000715545.1 Opisthorchis viverrini
CATTTCCAATTGAATGGACATAGCCACGTATGGGGGAGATATGAACGTTCAAACTGGTTGGACCGAACGCGATGAAGGCGGTCTAGGAGGCCGATATTCTGCCAGCATTCAACGTGGTGCAATGGAGAACATGTGGTTCAAGAAGATGTGGACAACTGACTAGCACTAAGTTCAAGCACAGTTTTGTCAAACTGCTACTTGGTGC
>NW_008792473.1:0-205 GCF_000715545.1 Opisthorchis viverrini
GGGAGTCAGTTGGACATCGAGGAGTCACAGGACTGCCCAACTAGTCAACCAAAAAGATGAATTTTCCGAACGACCAGTCACAATGGAAACTCATTATCACCCGGGGAGGGGTCGCTCGAGGTTAATCAGCTACGCATTGGCCATGTCACCTGGAACGGTGACGATACTTTTTCGACAGAACCCTCAAGCTCAGAAAAGAGGAAAT
>NW_008792474.1:0-205 GCF_000715545.1 Opisthorchis viverrini
TACAGCAACCTTGTCAGTAGTTTATGAAACTAGTGTTACTGGTTTACATCAACTTCAGCGCGTGGAATCTTTTTTAAGGTTACTCCACTGTATGCAGATGTACGAATCACCTGAATCGGTCTAACTAATGCTTTGACAAATTCAGGTCATAACTGTGCAAGTGATGTCTGTCCTGTTTGAGTTTGAATTCAGTATAAAACCATGA
>NW_008792475.1:0-205 GCF_000715545.1 Opisthorchis viverrini
GCTTGCGGTTTCCACACTACCGATGTTTTACCAGGCCGAAATAAGGAAGCAGGGTTCAGATAACTGGCGGGATTATGGGAACCAAATAGTGCACAAAGATTCCCGTAGACGCAACCAATACAAAAAGGAGGTAAAGCAATCAAAGTTCAAAACTTTTATCAAATTGTTGGTGGAAGAACTCGTCGGAAAGTCCGTGATATGCTAC
>NW_008792476.1:0-205 GCF_000715545.1 Opisthorchis viverrini
TCTAGTAGCACCCACGAGACCAAGACAATTTTGACATTGATTTCATACTAAGCAGCTAAATTAAAAGCGTTCCATATCTTTTTGATAAGGGCTTCCGTAATTCCCAAATTATCCCATATAGCCATAACACAACCCATATAGTCCTGTTCTTCCTGGTTAGGTTCAACGATTTCAACAACAAAGTGCAAGTGATATAATCAAAGGT
>NW_008792477.1:0-205 GCF_000715545.1 Opisthorchis viverrini
GTTTTAGAGTGCTTATCGGGTTTTCAGCAGAGTTCAACTTTGCTTACAGGACGCGACCTCCATTAAAATTTCCGAAATCTCCCCACATTACCAACACCATCTCAACTTGCTCGCTGGTGACTCGCGCTGGTCCGACCGTGTTCATGGAGATACATCCACAGTTTTACGCAAGTGCCTATCTAAAATCACCAGTGTCTGACTTAAA
>NW_008792478.1:0-205 GCF_000715545.1 Opisthorchis viverrini
ATGATGGCGTACACCTCGTGAAGCCACTGACCCGCCTATAGTCACAACCCTGAACAGTTACAGCCTGATGATCTATGTCGCTGAATCGTAGGTTTACTTGCAGTTCGCACACAAATTGGACGAATCCATCGCTCCTGTGGGTATAGGAAGCCATTAGAAGCCGGCATAAGCTTGCCTCTCTCCTGCACTTCCTGAATATGAACCA
>NW_008792479.1:0-205 GCF_000715545.1 Opisthorchis viverrini
CGTGCCATAAGCACTTGAGCCATCTCGCCTCGCATTTAGTTTACTCCACTGCAATCCATTTCACGCGTTTTCCTCCAGGATCGGCTTCCACTGCTGCAACCATTGCTGCACCAACCGAGACTTCGGAATTTGGTAATGCCCCTCAAACTATATGAGGTAGGGCATATTTTACGTAATTTTAACAGAATATCAACGCACGTATCCT
>NW_008792480.1:0-204 GCF_000715545.1 Opisthorchis viverrini
TCCAATCTTGCGAGGCATCCAGGTGATTTGTGTCGGCGTAGAGCCCGCGAGACTATTGAGATGCCCAATATAGTTTGCGTCGTTAATGCGATCTTTAGTCGATTTCAGAAGACTCCATTATAATATAGAATAATGTTTAGTCAACTAATTCAACCGATCATTACCTCTTGACTGATAGACCAAATTTTAGTTTCAAACATTTTT
>NW_008792481.1:0-204 GCF_000715545.1 Opisthorchis viverrini
AAGCGAAACATTTCTTCCATCTAGAATCTAAAGTAGCTCAGGGGATCCTCAAGCGGCACATAAATTCAAATTTAAAAAGAAGTGGTGCAAGCAGACCTGCATGCCTTACACCACTGTGCCTGATGGATCAGGACAGATGCTAATTTTATGTCCGCATATCCAACAGACGCTGGCTCACAGTGCGTTGATATCGGGCATATATGT
>NW_008792482.1:0-204 GCF_000715545.1 Opisthorchis viverrini
AGCGATTTAAAGCGGTGCAGCCGGTGTCCATCCGGACGGTTGAGCAGTGTGCGTGTGGGCCTGGGAGCACTTTGATTGGTCGTGTGTGTCCAGAACAAATGGTCGGAAAGGGGTGAGTGCGAGGCCAGTGGTAGGGAAAACTGGCAAGCAACGTTATACTGGCTCGTAAAATGGGTTACTCAACTGCTGACACCCTTGCCTACT
>NW_008792483.1:0-204 GCF_000715545.1 Opisthorchis viverrini
TCGCCGGCTACCATCAAACTTTACGGTCCTAGCCTGTGCCAAAAATAGTGCACCCGTTGTTCCATTATCCATTATTCACATATGTGGGTGAGATAACAACGGGCCTTACTTTTGGGGTTCGATGATAAATCACGGTTAGAGGCTTGTCAATTAAGTGACGCAATTATTTGTTTCCCAAGACTGAACCGTTCTATTTCATACAAA
>NW_008792484.1:0-204 GCF_000715545.1 Opisthorchis viverrini
TTGGTGACAGTCCTCCAAGGATAAAGTTGTGCCCGAGGCTGATGTACTTCCAATGACATACGTTTCTTCGAAATAGGCGAGTCAGGTTTTTGCTTCAACTCTGGTGGTCGGATTGGTGCTTTTCATGTCTGACGTTTCACCACCGAACTTATGCGAACAACAGCCAATTTCTCTTGAATTACACTTTTTTACTTTTAAATTTGC
>NW_008792485.1:0-204 GCF_000715545.1 Opisthorchis viverrini
TTGCCGCGTATTCAGGCCAAATTATTTCATCTAAACGTTGCACGATGTGCGGGCTTTGCTGTGTGAAGAACCTGGCAAGGCCTAACCTGCTGAATCCATAGTCCACAGAACTAAACTGATCGGTAGAAAGAAAACAACAGGTAAATTCACCTCAGCACAATCGACATCCAAATTCGAGCTGAAAAATCACAATAACCCATAAAA
>NW_008792486.1:0-204 GCF_000715545.1 Opisthorchis viverrini
GACAGTGCAGTGAATACTATTTTTTGGAAAACAGGTTAGGACTCTGACCAGTGAAGTCTCCAAAGCAACAGTTGTGGCCTGGGGAAACACCGGCTTAGTAATTTGGGGTAAGGCAAATGGCCCCATAAGGGAAACTCTTCCGCAGTAAACGAAAACCATGTACATCGGATGATAGAAGGGAGGCAGTTGCTTGCAGAATTTTTA
>NW_008792487.1:0-204 GCF_000715545.1 Opisthorchis viverrini
TTAGCTTCGTCGTGGCACGCAAGCAAACTTGATTGGATAGGCATTGCATGATGTGTGAATTATAGCACTTGTCCAATTCTATCCGACTCATGTTCAACAACAAGTTCAGTGAGAATAAATCCTGAGCGCAATGTGTACTAAGCTAGACCTACAAAAACGACATATTTAGTGTCGGTCGCATAAATCACGTGACGTGAGATCAAC
>NW_008792488.1:0-204 GCF_000715545.1 Opisthorchis viverrini
AGGCTTGTTCTGGCATATATAACGCAATCTCTATTTCGTGAAAAGCAAAATTTTCAAGCCACGTAATAACCGAATACAGTGAGTGGCACTTTTGTTGTGGCTATATAGAGCCTTCTGTTTATGAGACTCAATAATTTAAGTAAGAGTGTTTTACGGAGATAGATGTAGCTCCGTAGGACAGGCTGCGCTCACAAGCGAACCTAC
>NW_008792489.1:0-204 GCF_000715545.1 Opisthorchis viverrini
AATACTTTATAAATTATTTCAATAGTTTTCAATCCTACTTTAATGTCATATAACCCAGTAAGGCTTTTACCGCGGCAAGCTTGCAATTCAACCAATGAGTAATTGTTTCAATATGGTGCGTTGCTATTGTACTTCAAAACTCGGCTAACTAGCTGCTTTGCTCGTGCTGGATTTATTTCAAACCAAATTGAGCTACGTTTAAGA
>NW_008792490.1:0-204 GCF_000715545.1 Opisthorchis viverrini
TCAGACCGCCTACTGAATAGGCTAACCAGGTTGTCTACTCAGAATGCACGAAGGACGTAGCCCTCATTGAGCACGTCCGGGAAGCTGCTACCAAAATGGCTACTGGCGTTAAATACGTGGACTATGAAATGCAAATCGCGGTGCTTGACCTCTTTCCCCTGGACAATCATCGCCTCCGAGAAGAACTGGTGATTAATTATGCGC
>NW_008792491.1:0-204 GCF_000715545.1 Opisthorchis viverrini
AACCACATTTTACAGAAAACTGGGTTTACGTATTTCAATTCCATTTGTGGTAACGTACCCTCTGTAAAATGTTTGGCCACACCGTTTCACGTACCACCTCAAGTGAAGCGACTAAACGTTCCCCTCAAGTGTGTTAAGCATTTTCGTGGATTTTGCTTAAACTGAAAATGTTTCTGGTACCTTTTGCAGAGAATCTCAAATGTC
>NW_008792492.1:0-204 GCF_000715545.1 Opisthorchis viverrini
ACAGAAAGAGCTAAGGTTTGTGTGCACATCCCCCGGAAAATTGTCGTGCATGTGGTTGATTGAAACAGATTGAGGGTTTTATGGAAACACTGTAGTTCCGTTTATATTGCCAACACTCCAGCTGTTCCATCAATACAACAGATCGGTCACTTTATTCTGACTGGTAAAAGGCACCAACATAAAGCACCATGAATCCCAGTTATC
>NW_008792493.1:0-204 GCF_000715545.1 Opisthorchis viverrini
GGCCCTGCCGATACCGACAAACACCTGGTCGAGGACTTACTGAACTCGTCTGCTTACATCATGTTTCGACTTCTCAAGACAGCGCAATAGGTTGGTCATGAAGGTAGATCTTATGCGGCTTGTACACGCAGACTTCCTTCTAGATTGCAACCATTCTGAACTAATAAAGGAGTACGTTTTCAATGGAGATCTGACACTGCAATT
>NW_008792494.1:0-204 GCF_000715545.1 Opisthorchis viverrini
GGTGGCGGTAAGAAAGTACTTCGCTGTAAAGTCATCTGTTGGCAAGCGTGAACTGAGGAGCGAAAAATTCGTTTGACAGAAATGTAGACACCCCATTTGTAAATATTCTTTAAAAATTAACACTCTCTTGCGTCCTTTCCAAGCCTATCTTCGTCACTACATTTTTGGACAGTGAGCAGATTAACAATTAAAATTCTCATTTAT
>NW_008792495.1:0-204 GCF_000715545.1 Opisthorchis viverrini
GAGCAGCTTTTGTGCTTGGTCACACAATCTTTTCCACTCGAAATCAAAGGGGATATCAAAACACGTCACGCCGTCCGTCGGAATCAGAAGTGTCGTGCGTTCCTCGGTGAAGTAAGATCTTTGGACTGAGCCCACTGTTGCAAGATGTTCTCTCTCCACAAATATGGTCCCATTTAGACAATAATACGGCCTCAATAAACTAGC
>NW_008792496.1:0-204 GCF_000715545.1 Opisthorchis viverrini
TTGGGCTTGGTTGGAGATGCTGTAAGAAATGATGGCTAATCGATGTAGGTGACATTTGTGCCGTCAGTTTTTTCCAGATAATCTGACAGTGCTTGGAGGTGTAGGCGACCCAGAATGCTTTTGTTAATTGTTGATAGTGTGGGGAGATTTAGGATTTTTTTGGAGATTTCGTCCCCTGAGTCAAGCCAATCTATGCTGAAAAGT
>NW_008792497.1:0-204 GCF_000715545.1 Opisthorchis viverrini
CGCTGTGCGCCAACTCTCGCAGCCATGTAGTCTACTGGAAGCTCTTTCGTGAGTTCGCCACATCAAGTGGTATCCAAAAGGGCTGTCCTCTTTCACCATCCTCTTCAAATTCGTCATCGATTCGATCGTAGAATACTTAACACCAGCCTCTAGTGCCTGCGGGGTTGAGTACTCTCTGGACCTCCGCTCACAGACATCGAGTAC
>NW_008792498.1:0-204 GCF_000715545.1 Opisthorchis viverrini
ATCACAGTGAACGGGATTTCGGCGAATACCACCTAGATACTCAGTCGACGACAAGTACTCGCATGCTGCACGGATCCAGTCGTATCGGTTTTACACGTGTGACTGATGTTTGAAAAGCCGCCCAAAACACCTTTATATGATAAAGATAATGATTATGAACCGGTAACATAAAACTGTCGTTTTACCAATTAAATCGTAATGCTT
>NW_008792499.1:0-204 GCF_000715545.1 Opisthorchis viverrini
ATCGACTACTAATTTCTGAAATGTTTCACTCAATATCGTGCGACTAAGTAAGACGTACCTTGCTTCCGATCAACTCAATCTAACAGGAACGAGGGTTTTGAAAGCACAGCCTTCTTCATAACATCGTCCATAAAATAACGTGTATCATCATCGACAGCGTGAGAACAGTGTTCAACACTAATGCTTCGATGCCGTGCAACCGTG
>NW_008792500.1:0-204 GCF_000715545.1 Opisthorchis viverrini
TTTTCAATGCAGGTGTCATCATATCTATGTGCTCAAATCTCATTAAACTGGACGCAATCTGGCCCAAGAGGTGCCCGCTTACCAGTCAAGCATGAAATATAAAAATCCAAAGGAGGAGCTGGGCACGGGATTGCCATTCCGAAATCTGTCTGCTTTTTTAAAGGTTCGCTAAATTAGATACTATCATGTCTGTTGCCAGAATTA
>NW_008792501.1:0-204 GCF_000715545.1 Opisthorchis viverrini
CTGTGATCTGATTTCGGTCGGCGGGTGTGGATCTGCTGTTTTCAGAGAGGACGTGAAATTGCGGAAGAGAAATGCGTTCCGAAATCCATCGGGTTCCTGGAAATACTAGGGGAAGCCGGACGATTTATACATGGCTTACTGTCGCGTAGGCAACCAAAGGTCCCATTTTCTCTGATACTCGAAAACTGCACTGATTTGCAACGT
>NW_008792502.1:0-204 GCF_000715545.1 Opisthorchis viverrini
CCACCTCGTTAGATGGAAGGCGTATTAAGTGCAGAGAGAGAAGCAAGTAATTGGAAATGTTCACGAAACACTCCGATCGGTTGTGTCTGGGTGAATCTGGCATAATTTCCTGTAATGCCGCAATTGCAATTTTGTGCTGCCCGTGACGCCATGCGTCTTGAGACGGAAGCTTATCGTCAAGTGCCACGAGATGGCACACATGGG
>NW_008792503.1:0-204 GCF_000715545.1 Opisthorchis viverrini
CACGGTCGTTGCTGTTCGGCTTGCTGATGTACAAATTTTATCTTTGGCCGAGAAAGTTAAAAATCAACTGAATGAAACATCCTCTTGGCACCCAGAAACCAGGTGTACAATTACTAAGTTTGCCCTGGCTATGAATGAGCACATGTGTAACGGCAGAACCAAAGCTAAACCATTATGATCCGCATAAGCTTACATTATTTGTTC
>NW_008792504.1:0-204 GCF_000715545.1 Opisthorchis viverrini
CATTGTCAGTAAAGCAGTTTAGAACACTTTTCTGTGGCCAACAACCTGAGCGGAAATTACCAAGCTCTCCCACCAGTGCTTGTTCGTCTAAAACGGTTAATTTGAAATTCGTGTGCCACTGTACCTAAAGTGATATAGTCCAAAGTAATAATCCTACGAGTTTATTCATTGTGAGATGAAAGCGACCACTGGTAAGCTAAAAAA
>NW_008792505.1:0-204 GCF_000715545.1 Opisthorchis viverrini
GTCTTTGACCTATTCCAACCAGGCTTTGACCCCTAAGTTTGTATTCATGGCTCCAAACGTAATAAGACACTTACTGCAGTTATTGCCCCAAGCTAGATGAGAACCCTGGGTTGACTGCGAACGTTGGCTTCCTATCCAAACAAGGTCTGGAATAAGCTGATTCACATTGCTGATTGTGATGCACTTGTTTAAGTTTGTCACTCA
>NW_008792506.1:0-204 GCF_000715545.1 Opisthorchis viverrini
AGAACTAGCTGATGAATTGCAAGTAGGTACTTTACATTTGAAAGGGCGATTAAAGTATTTATTTGCGGTTAAATGGTGGGTTTGGTGTTCAAGTTCTGCCTTCGCATCTGATGGAGGGCGGGGTTTATTAGAGAAATTTTGAAACTACTTTAAAGTGAATGAATATCCAGGTAAGTTTGAAAGTATGCATGTGACCATGTGCAT
>NW_008792507.1:0-204 GCF_000715545.1 Opisthorchis viverrini
TACGTCAAGTATGTGGAACATTCATTTTTAACTAAACAACATCTGAACAACAACCAATTTCCTGAAATGATTATTGCACTTCTAATGCTTATGCACACGAGTCACGCATTTGGTGCGGGGACCACGTTTCGAACTCGTGGAATCGTCCTACCATGCGCTGAAATTCCCAACCGAAACGTATGATGCTACGCCATTAAACGGTTT
>NW_008792508.1:0-204 GCF_000715545.1 Opisthorchis viverrini
CGGGAAATTACCCGATCCGAATGTCCCATTTCCTACAACTGTCCAAAACTTGACAACTGATTCCTCAGACATTGAGACGCTAATCTTCAAAAGTGAGGCGCACCAGGAAGCTTCTGGTCCTGAGGCCAAATGAGAAGAGCACCACGCGTACCGCTGGTCAACAAACGAAGTCCTGTTCCAATTTCAACGAGCCTCCGACTCTGG
>NW_008792509.1:0-204 GCF_000715545.1 Opisthorchis viverrini
CCAAATTTGTGTGCAAATGAGTGTATTTCTCTAAAAGTACTGATTGTTTACGAATTCCTTCTGGAACATTCAGGCAACCGTTTGTTGTGCTAAAGCATACATGTGAAAACTCCAGAATGAGGCCAAACTCTCAGGAAAAACCAATGAATAAATAGGAAAAAGTGTGAAAGCCGTTAGTGTTAGTGTGGGTTGTGTTTGTATCGG
>NW_008792510.1:0-204 GCF_000715545.1 Opisthorchis viverrini
CCATCACGTGGTAGAGTTGATGTCTAGAAACAATTTGAAAGGCACTCAGCTTACCTAAAATTTCGTTTACAATCGGTTAAATTGAACTGGACTTTCGTCTCATGATCCCGAACTATTCTCATGGGCGGAATCCCTACACCAGCACTGCACAAATTCGCCGCCAACAACTTACACCCTAGAACATCATCAAATCAGACGAGACTT
>NW_008792511.1:0-204 GCF_000715545.1 Opisthorchis viverrini
AACGAACTGTCGCCTGATGACAACCAGCTTCGTGACATCCCACGTTGCCCTCGACATCACGGAAACTCACGTTAGGCTGTACTCAATAAGACAAGATTCCCGAGAATTCTTATGGGTCAGCTTACGTTCCATTTGCCTGAGCCGCAAAAAGACACGCAGATTTTGCAAAGCAATATTGATCGACTGCCTTCAATTCTCAGCTGA
>NW_008792512.1:0-204 GCF_000715545.1 Opisthorchis viverrini
CAGAGGTGGTTCATGACTGAATTATTCAGTCTTCTCTGAAATGCGCCTAACACATTTTGCTTTTTCACATTGAGGCCTTTTCCCCAAACAAATTAAGTGCTGATATCAGTTGTTCCTGTAGTTGAAAAGTTCAAGTCTTACAACCGCCGTTTATGTTTTCACATCATCATGATCACTATCCTTCTACTCCTCCTCCTCCTCCTC
>NW_008792513.1:0-204 GCF_000715545.1 Opisthorchis viverrini
GATGTGGTGAACTCAGGCGAGAGCTTCACAGGACTGCGGGACAGAACGTACAGTGCCTGGAAGGATGATCAGGCATTTCTGGAGAACACATTTGCTCCATAGACACTCCCACAATGCCTGACAACTCACAGAGTCAAAGTCAAGTGAGCCTACCACTGTTGGTCGTTAGGAACAGTGTCGCTGTTCCAAAATCTGTCGATAGGT
>NW_008792514.1:0-204 GCF_000715545.1 Opisthorchis viverrini
CGGTTGTCGTGGGCCATAGACCGGTCTGCAATCACCTTATCTCGCGGAATGAGATGTCCTCCGCAAGTTGTCAGAAAACAACTAACGTAAATTACTTGCGTACTGTATTTGATTGGGTAAAGGAAGTTCGTTCATCCTAACTCATCCGTCCACATGAACAGTAAAATTTCCACGCTCCGTCAGGTGGCTTGTGCGGAACACGAT
>NW_008792515.1:0-204 GCF_000715545.1 Opisthorchis viverrini
TAAACAGCCGCTGGAAAAGGCAGGGCGCGCAGGAGGCAACTGAGGTTGCAGCTAAAATCGGGACGATCGGAACAGAAAGGAAATGCACAGAGCGTGTGAACCATAGCTAAACTATGATGGAGTGTGAGCTATGAAGCCAGTCAAAGGCGTACCGCAATATTGTGTGTGCATGTGCTTAATGGGTTGTGTGGCGTATGATACGTT
>NW_008792516.1:0-204 GCF_000715545.1 Opisthorchis viverrini
ATTTTTGCATCTCACTAAATCCCGTTGTCTACTAAAGTGCTCGTACCAGGGTTAAAGAATACTTATGGAATAATTTTGCAGCATCGCTGAGGCTCCTTGGGGCCTAAATGGGGCTCAAAAGTTTGAACTAGTACTCTGAACTCAACTGCCCGTTTGCTCCAGTTCATCAGGATGCCTTTCAAAAATTCAATTCCATCGTGCAAA
>NW_008792517.1:0-204 GCF_000715545.1 Opisthorchis viverrini
CCCCTCCATTGATCGCCGCCGCCCACTGGTTATACACGGCTGCCGCCTCGATCCACCGCGAGAAGTGAATTGTCATTATCGTGCTACATTGATTCTTGCTATTAGTCATCGGAAAAGCCCATGACGTCAACAGATCATAAGTCGCCGTTTTCAGAGGAAGTAATATATTCAATGGGATGGGTTGCCATGTGGAGCCCCATTTCA
>NW_008792518.1:0-204 GCF_000715545.1 Opisthorchis viverrini
TATGTGTATGGTGTCCTGGAAAAAGTGGAGGAATCACTGGTTTATCAGTAGCATGTGTCCTTCCATAACTCGGTTATCTTAACTCTAGTGGTTTCACTTGTTTTGCCTACGTTTGATACAACTTAAAGTTGCGTAAGCTGATCCGTCTTCTTCACATAGCCTCCCTTTGTCATTATTTCTCACCCGCGCGCAGAAAGACTTGAA
>NW_008792519.1:0-204 GCF_000715545.1 Opisthorchis viverrini
CACTAATTACTCGACGCTCTACTGCAATTCCAGTTTCCCCAAAGCGGTTGTATATTGGACTGACAATCATGGTCAGCAGCTAAACGGTTGTGGGTAGTTCCTCTAAGCGCCTGACAAGTATTGCAGTGTATTCTCAGATAGACAGAACTCAGTACTCTATCGGTGCGTCATCCTATTTTGCATGGGCTCAAACGTATGGCTGGC
>NW_008792520.1:0-204 GCF_000715545.1 Opisthorchis viverrini
TTCTCCTAGACTTTGCATTTCAGTGGTAACGTACAGAGAGACTTGATAAAGCCATAAATACGCCTGACATTATTGTGGGAGGGGGGGTTACTTGAACGCTGTATTCCGGGCACCAGCGCGCAGATTTACACTAATATTTTCTCAGTTACAACTATCCATCCGTTTGTTCATTTTCAAGGTAAACCGCTTTTTTTCCAGAGCCTA
>NW_008792521.1:0-204 GCF_000715545.1 Opisthorchis viverrini
GGTTAGCTCATCTGATTGGCTGCACGAATTATCTGATGGCAAATTCGCACATCAAGTGTAAGAAGTCAAAGGCAATTGCTTTTATGAGGAATACCTTCACCTGTGTATTTACTCATGGACAGGAATTTGTAGTGTATAAAGTTGCACAGACTGATGGAGGGTAAATTTCACTTCCCCCATTCTGACATCCTTATCTAGGTACTC
>NW_008792522.1:0-204 GCF_000715545.1 Opisthorchis viverrini
AATATCTCATCCTCAAATGAACACTTGAACAGAGATGGTCCCCCAGGGGAATTCAGAATTTCTCGCTTTCTACTGCGTTTTATGGAAGATGTGTTTTGTCCCGGTCTCATTAGAACGGTTGACTGCTTTCGCTAAATTAATCTTAACCAACCAAGTTCAGACATCTGAGCTACCGGCACAAAACTTGAATTTTCGTTCACCCTA
>NW_008792523.1:0-204 GCF_000715545.1 Opisthorchis viverrini
AGCGTGAAAAGTGCCACATATGCCAAGATATCCACAAGAACGTTCATAAGAGGATTTCAGTTATATTTTGTGGAAGCGCTGCACTGTTTTTACTTCGCTGTAACAGATTTAACAAAACATACGATTCTTGGGGCATTATAAGGTCCAATTTGTGCTTCCATCTGTCGTCTCAAGCCAGGCTAGAATGGACTTGCTCTGTTGCTC
>NW_008792524.1:0-204 GCF_000715545.1 Opisthorchis viverrini
AACATTTAACCTTCTCATGCTGGACAGAAAACTGAAGCGGTACTGATTAGGTAATTGGTTCAGTAGCTTTTGACCCAATCACCGAGCTTGGAACATAACTCGCAGATGTTTCGTCATCATTCTAAGAGACATCATCCGTGCACTTTTAGGTGCAGAACAGGAAGTCTACCACGCTGGCACTCGGGAATCACGCTGAGTGCTCCT
>NW_008792525.1:0-204 GCF_000715545.1 Opisthorchis viverrini
ATACGTCTCATGATGCACTCTTTTTTTCTAGAGAACAAAGGAAAACTGCGTTCGGTCAACTGAGATCTAGAGAGGCCCAATGTGTTTAGTGAATTTGATCGTAAATCGCCGTTACCGGATCAACATGAATAATTTGGCGAATTCTTTATGAGTTATCTTTTAGAGAGGACATTGAAGAAAGACTCTGACAGAAGGTAAATTACT
>NW_008792526.1:0-204 GCF_000715545.1 Opisthorchis viverrini
AAAGAGCAGTTTACAAGTGCTACACTATCGTGTTGAACCCGTATGACTGCCGGCTAAATGCCCCCGTTTCCTTAGACTCCCTCCTATGGACTTGTCCCATCGTTATTGTTTCGGTTTTCGTGGCTGCAAAAGCTGTTGGCTGTCCATAATTCAACATTGGTGCTGCAGGATGGCTCGAAATAGGTCTGGAAGTGGTTGGGTTGA
>NW_008792527.1:0-204 GCF_000715545.1 Opisthorchis viverrini
CTCATGTACGCAGAACCAGTTTGATTTTTTGGCCACGCACACGTCTTTTGTGGAATTCCGAAAAAAGTTCACACCTCAAACAGTAGTTGCAGCTATTCAGTTTTCGGGAAGAACTCCCCAACAAACACGGGGGTTTGGAGGTGAAGAAAACTCAAATTCTAATCAAGTGACTGGCCAAAAAGTCCTTGATAAGCGAACCTGTAT
>NW_008792528.1:0-204 GCF_000715545.1 Opisthorchis viverrini
CATCAGTTTCTCAAAATCCTGGTGACTAGATCTCACGGCCTGATGGGAAACTGTATAAAGAAGAACGGTTTTGATGATAACTACTTTCAATTATTTGCATCCACCCCGCATATAAAAACTGTCGGCAAATGGGAAGCAAATTCACTTCGAATGAGAAGACAGTGACCTTGAATTCGTTAGCCTCTCACATGTCCTGTGTGTGTG
>NW_008792529.1:0-204 GCF_000715545.1 Opisthorchis viverrini
TGCAGTAGCAAGTGTCACGTTAACTTCTGGCTCCACCGTTACTGCGGCAAAAGCATCCCCGGATTGTTGACGTTAAGAATTAATGAGTCTTGATAATGCGTCGGCTTGGCCAAAAGCATCAGTAGACTGGTATTTGGTGGAGGTGCCGTAACCCGAAAGCATTCTGGCCCAACGTTGCAAACGGTTTGCTGTGTGAACAGGGAT
>NW_008792530.1:0-204 GCF_000715545.1 Opisthorchis viverrini
CCTAAGGCTAAGCGCAACTCCTACCTCATCCACACCACAAGCCACTGCCTCACTACCCCTAGAAGGCCAAAGAGGAAAGTACAAGAAATCTAGGCCCATCAGTGGCTGGTTGTGGGTGCAAATGAACTGGGGCTTCGCGTGTGTCTCAGAGGCTGCTCGGTATTCGCACAATGGAATTGACTTCTCGAAATCTACGGCATTTTC
>NW_008792531.1:0-204 GCF_000715545.1 Opisthorchis viverrini
GAACAGCCGGACAGTTGTGTGATTTGACTGCTTCTCACATCATATCGATCCCCGTTTGTTCACGTACATAGGACATGCAGTTAGTTTTTGAATCTGTTCTTTATGGAGGAAATGATGGATTCACCATGGTAACCTTCCAAGGCCAGTTCCAGCTGACACTGTAAGAATGATCGAATGCCAACTTTCGGATAACATAGCAAAATG
>NW_008792532.1:0-204 GCF_000715545.1 Opisthorchis viverrini
CTAGCTATTGGGCTATGCTATCACCGGAATTATAAATGGACTTCAAGCGGTCGGAAAAGCAGACTGTAGTTTGAGATTCAATGCACACGATAAAACACTGCTCAAGTCGAAAAATGTATGGGACAACAATTTCTATTCTGAAGGACAAGTTGCGGCTAAATATAGGCAACCGACATGAAAACAGCAGAACGATGGAGAAAAGAA
>NW_008792533.1:0-204 GCF_000715545.1 Opisthorchis viverrini
CCGAATAACTACGCTGGCAAAGTAGTCAACATCGACCAACTCTATCCCTCTGCGCTCAGTTTCGCTGATCATTTTGCGTCCTAAACTTTCCGTTTCCTTCTTGGCAAGAAGCGAATGTGCACTTAATTGTTCTCTGGGTTCATCGAAATTTCGGAAATTCCCAGAGAATTCACCACCTGACTGTCACACGTATTGACTGTGTCG
>NW_008792534.1:0-204 GCF_000715545.1 Opisthorchis viverrini
AAGAGGCCTACGAATATCACAGAACTGGATTCTGTAAACAGATGAGTCACGAAATATTTATTATGCTCCAGGCTAAAACAAAATGAGCCGTAAAAAATTGATCGAATCGTTAAAGTGAGCGTTCACTGGGACAGAAGTATTGTTTGCAGTGGGCAGACTACTATCAACCTACATTAACACGGAAGGTTAATTTGGGCAAACGAG
>NW_008792535.1:0-204 GCF_000715545.1 Opisthorchis viverrini
CGTAGAAAACCTCCGACCTATACTGGGAATTGCAATCCCATAATGACAAGGCAAATCATTTTCCGGATAAATGCAGTCGCCAATTGGTTGTGTTGACAACGTGTATTATGGAAAATCTGTGTAGCCATCGATCGGTTGATTTGTTCATGGAGCGCTGAAGAATGGTCATCAAAATTATCGGTTTATGCGTGAATTGGTTTCCGA
>NW_008792536.1:0-204 GCF_000715545.1 Opisthorchis viverrini
TTTTTTTCGAGAAGAATGTGCCTAGTGACACTTAAAGGGACGTCCAATGCGTGACTATTTATAAGCATTCACAAACCTTACGGTAGCGATCCATTAGGCAAGAAAGTATAAATCTCATTCACAAAGGAGTTTTGGTGCACTGTCGACAATCAACAATCGACGAACTTTGCAATACGGTCCAATGAATCAAATAGTGCCCTTAGG
>NW_008792537.1:0-204 GCF_000715545.1 Opisthorchis viverrini
AAACTGAATAGATTTACTGTTGTCACTGACGGAGTACGGAGCCATTGGTGCGTTGAAATAATCCTGTTTCTGGACGGCCCTTTAATGGACGTCATTACTGAGGAAACTGGATAAAACATGTAATTTTCTGTGGTCAGCGGGATTACGGTTGATTTAGGGGAACAAAAGTGTTAGAGTCAAGCCAACGCAGAATCCCGGTTAACT
>NW_008792538.1:0-204 GCF_000715545.1 Opisthorchis viverrini
TTACGCCTTGAAAGGATTGTGATGGAGTCACTGGAGCAGAATACGAGCCTGCATAGTTAACTCCGTACACTTCAGATACGGCTATTGGGTCGCTCGTTGGTTCCCCGATCCTGTTTTTTCTGTGGTGATGCCTCATGTACCATACAGTACATTTTCGTCTTTTCCGCTCGTCGTATATGCCTCATTTATTATACTTTTAAGGGA
>NW_008792539.1:0-204 GCF_000715545.1 Opisthorchis viverrini
GGAAGCCCCTATCTTTTCCCACAATCAACGAATTGGTCAGGCTCTTTACTCCACATCCCAAATTGGTGGTACTGCTGGTGTCTTAAGGGATTCGCCATAGTTCAGTTTTGTCCGTTTTATTAAAAAAGGGTTATCGTAGCGTTCTGCTACTTTGGGCTACCGGAGGGACCCCTCTATCTCGATAAAAAGAACAAGGGTGGTTGG
>NW_008792540.1:0-204 GCF_000715545.1 Opisthorchis viverrini
AATATCTAGAAATAATCGGGCTCACCAAAAACTTAAGATGCAGACATTGATCAAGAACTTGATTGTTTTTTTGTATCACCGGAAAGCTGAAGATTCTATCAGACTGGCGGCAATCCACTGAAACACGTTCAAATTCTTGACGAGCATTTCAATTTGTGTCGCCCCATTTTAAAGAAAATTGGCCGCTGGCTATTCGCACAATGA
>NW_008792541.1:0-204 GCF_000715545.1 Opisthorchis viverrini
AAAACTGGACGGAAACAGTTCCTGCAGCTGTTGATTTAAAGGGCGCTGTTCTGAGAATTTTCCCAGACCCTAAACACAGACTTCATCAGGACACATTGTATTTTGCATCGTTTTATCTGTGGCAAGGTGTGCTCACAGGAACCCAAAACATTGTCAACCTTCTCGTGTCAATTTTCTTCCAGCAGCCTGGTCACAAATGACCTA
>NW_008792542.1:0-204 GCF_000715545.1 Opisthorchis viverrini
CTACACTTGTACTCAATAAAGATATTTAAGAGTGTGAAAGTGAAAGTGGATGCTGTAATCGTAAACTGATTTCAGCAAGATTGGTTGCGTCAAAGAAGGGTAGGTTGCCCGCATTGACGAACCCTGCTTCCAGAACATACGAAAATATATTCACTACCACAATAGTCGATTGCTCCTTTAGGGGTTCGGCCACGGTAGGCATTA
>NW_008792543.1:0-204 GCF_000715545.1 Opisthorchis viverrini
TTCACTTAATCTTTCGCTCTGCACGAATACTGAGCGCACCTCCTACGGGGTTCAGGTATTTGAAAAGTATGCTCCTAATCGATAAGTTAGGCCATCTGTTCGGTGTTCGAAAAATCATTCTGTCAGTATTGTTCCGCTACCCAACCTGTTGACAATCTTGGGCACGATTACACAACCCGAGGCAGTTTGTTACCGTGGCATCGC
>NW_008792544.1:0-204 GCF_000715545.1 Opisthorchis viverrini
TGCGGCGGTTGCTTTACCTCATTTGTGAATACAACCGCGATGTCTACCCAGAGTATAACGATTCACAACAGTGATGATTAGATCCTATACAAGCCTACTCCATTGATCAACAGGAAAGGCACTTTCCTCGGCTGGCTTGAGCGTTAGGCTGATGGCTGTTGACTGGCATTTTTCGCGACCTGCAAGAAATGCGTAACAGCTGGA
>NW_008792545.1:0-204 GCF_000715545.1 Opisthorchis viverrini
TTTTCACTTGGATTAATAAACACAAAAGACATTTTCTTGTCTTCAACTAACAACCGAATTTATGCAACGAGTAGCCGTCTTCGGATTTGCGTGGGCTCGTTGTGACTTCTCTACTTATTTGATGGGGTCCTCGAAGCAATTTATAGTGAAACAAGATGAGATGTTTTCAGGCAATAATTTAAGGTTCCAACGCAGGACGACCTG
>NW_008792546.1:0-204 GCF_000715545.1 Opisthorchis viverrini
TTTGCAGAAGGGTGGATGAAATACCACTAGGCATTAAAATCACTAGCTTACTAGGGGAATAAAGGCTCCAAAATTCAAACATTGAGTAGGGATGGCCTCATTCAAACTGCTTGACTGCAGTTCACAAGGTCACTGTATTAAGTTTTCTCACGGCGGTTGATGACGCACAATATTCTTGTGATTTTTTATACATACTACCTCTAA
>NW_008792547.1:0-204 GCF_000715545.1 Opisthorchis viverrini
TCTTCGGACATAAATATACAGAACAAGGCAACCGAGTTTTGTGTATCCGTTAACGCGGTGATGTTCTCATTATACATTCTCCTTTTCCAACAAGCTTTGATGGCTCATTCCGACTGTCCGTCAGATTACTTGATGGTAAACTCTCAGTTGTGTCTTATAGATTTGGGTCGCGCGCCTTCATTTTGCGCGGCTTCTCAGATGTGT
>NW_008792548.1:0-204 GCF_000715545.1 Opisthorchis viverrini
CGTTTGCAACCAAATTGCCCAGCCCAGCTGACTGACCCATTTGGCTTATTTACGATGATGATTGATGCTACCTATGCGGAGTAAGTTTATTAAAATAGGATGCTTTGTTGCTGAAGTTCTGAATGGACTGGTGGCAAAGAGGCGTACGGGACTGGTCTTATGGGGCACAATCTGCGATAGCATCCGGTCGAAGTCGAAAGGTTG
>NW_008792549.1:0-204 GCF_000715545.1 Opisthorchis viverrini
AAACGTAACCCACAGCGCAGTACAGTCTGCCTGAAAGCATTTGGAGTGTGAAGATGGAGACGCGAGTTCCACCTCCGCAAGTAGTAGCAGCTCTGAGTACTCGTAGAAGACAGTGGAATCGGGCAACTTCTGAATAACATGCTTTTAGGGCAGTCTTATGCAGGCGTTTTTGCAACGAGTGGGTGAGACTGGTTACAAAGGATG
>NW_008792550.1:0-204 GCF_000715545.1 Opisthorchis viverrini
GTGATCTGCATTTCCCGTAGACTCTCAAAAGTCGTACATGGGCATATTCAAACTCAGCGGAAAGCACCTGCAGTATAGTTGGCCGTCAAACGGCTCCGTAGGTATCTTTTCGGATTAATCTTTACGATTGTTAATGATCATAAGGCCTTAAAGCTCTTGGATCATCCCACAAAGTCTCTAGCGAAATCATCTGCTGCTATGGTG
>NW_008792551.1:0-204 GCF_000715545.1 Opisthorchis viverrini
TCCAGCTCAAAGACACCAGTACACACGAGACATTTAGCTGGGTTCAGTTGTCTTTCTTGTTAAAAAGGAATTGAAGGGCGAATGAGGGCATTTCTGTTATGCCTTTTGTTTTAATTCGCAATTTCTCCGAAACTAAGATGTAGTTGGTGAGCACCACCAGTTGGTGGGGAAAATAGCCTCAGACCATTGCTAAGTTTTGCGTGC
>NW_008792552.1:0-204 GCF_000715545.1 Opisthorchis viverrini
AATTCTGACCACCAGAAAGAAATAATTCGATTTTCCAGTCTACCGCAGTAGGAACAACAACTCATGCACTTTCACACACCATTCCTTCGATGGAAAAAATATTGCGTGACTTGGCACTCACATTTGTCCATGTGACACAACTAGACGGGTCGAATTTTTCATCTCCCATATGAATTTGAATGTTTTATTGTTGTTAAACCTATA
>NW_008792553.1:0-204 GCF_000715545.1 Opisthorchis viverrini
GAAGTCATCCGGAACAAGCTCTCTTCTGTGTGAAGGGCAACTGTGACAAACGTAAGTCTTGACAGAATCCACCACCATTGCACCAGTATGCGGCGCGCAATTAATCAGAAGGTCGTCAGTTATTAACAAAACAGTTCTTCTTTGGAGATGGTTTATTAGACTTCATTAGGAAAGATTGGATAACCACGAATTAATCAAGTTTGC
>NW_008792554.1:0-204 GCF_000715545.1 Opisthorchis viverrini
AGCCATCTCACCCCCATATTATGGTAGAATGTTCTGTCTTTACGATCGAACCTTCACTGGGTCTATGTTCTGTCCGAGTCAGCTTCGGACGACGTATGTAGCAAGAGATTTGGCCATGGCATCTCTTGGAAAGCGGGAAGTATTGTTTATAAAAACCATAAATCAGCTGTTTGGGTACGTTTCACTCGGCACTGTTCATCGACT
>NW_008792555.1:0-204 GCF_000715545.1 Opisthorchis viverrini
ATTCAATTCATTTGAACGTCATTACCCGGTATGTTTATAACTTACCAACTTGCCTTTCCCTTACCCGTGAAGTGCGATCTAACAATGCAAAGGAGTGAAGCTTGCTAGAAATTGTGCCTTACTGAGCTGTTACGGCCAAAGAAAAAACATAAACTGATTCTATCTAGCAATCTTCTTTCCGTGTTATCCAGGTAGATAAGGGGA
>NW_008792556.1:0-204 GCF_000715545.1 Opisthorchis viverrini
GTAATTGATTCCGGTGTTAGGGCAGTTTAAGGGAATAGTTAATAATTATGACCAGAAAGGAGAAGAAACCATGTAGTCCAAGAGCATTTACTGAATAAATGGGCTTAGGTTTTGTAGACTGGGTGAAAGCGATTATTTGATGATTCACCCCACAAAATTTCTAAGCTAGACAGAATGTCAAATTCGTCATGAACGGACGGAATC
>NW_008792557.1:0-204 GCF_000715545.1 Opisthorchis viverrini
GGGTACACTGGCCTTCTTAGACTACATGATAAACAGGGCAGTGGAAAACTAAACCACGCTGTAGACGAGAGGCCAACTGACACTGTAACCATTTGAACTATTCGTCTGTCTATTGGAAGTTGTCATTCGCTAGTTCTATCTCATCAACTTTTAGGCGTTTATAGGTCCTGCGCACAGAGGAAGCTGATTGGGCCGCGCTCAAAC
>NW_008792558.1:0-204 GCF_000715545.1 Opisthorchis viverrini
CTGGAAGGCATTTTTGAACTTTGCATCTATATAAGTACTAACTTCAGCTATCAACCTTTCGTGAAAAATTAGTCACTCTATTGTGTACTGCTACGCCTGTCTCAAAGATGCTGCGGGTGTCGAAATCATCACCGATGAGATTTTGAGTTCTCTTGACCTATGCCTAACCGATGTTTTAAGAAATGAGCTTACTCTCTCTCTCTC
>NW_008792559.1:0-204 GCF_000715545.1 Opisthorchis viverrini
TGATTATTTTTCCTCCATACACACAAAACAGAAGAGCTACTTCAGTCGCTGCGAAGTAGTTTTTGGTGTTCACGGAAAAACTGGACTTGGTTTCAGACGCGTTGAATTTCCTTCTTAACCGGCTTTTTGCCTGATGTGGATAAGTATATTGAGTCCGGATAGAAATGAGAAGACACTTGAATTAAGCCAGGACTCAGAAACCGC
>NW_008792560.1:0-204 GCF_000715545.1 Opisthorchis viverrini
AAGATGGAGTAACTGATATATTTGGAGCATGAAATCGGGAATTACGGTGGAAGAGAATGGGGGTGGGTAAATGCTACGCTTTGAAGGTAGCAGCTTGGATGTTTTAGCCTCTTTGAGGGAGCGAGTTTGCCATGTCTGTCGATGTCTCTAACCACTGATGGGTCCTAGCTCAAGGCCCCATCCAGGGAGACGGCAATGCATTTG
>NW_008792561.1:0-204 GCF_000715545.1 Opisthorchis viverrini
CCCATCAATCTCGCTGAGAAATCACAAGTTTATGGATGAAGTCGATGTGCGAAAAGTAAAAGTCGGGAATGTGGCGAGAGCGCCCTTATTAGTGCCAACGAGTGGCTCGAAATTGAACGGAATCTGTTTACCTTCCAAATCAAACAAATTGAAATCAGCGGCTGAACAGTAGGTGAATCAGGGGCACACTTTGGAGCAGAAATG
>NW_008792562.1:0-204 GCF_000715545.1 Opisthorchis viverrini
ATCTAATTATATTTAGAGCCTCAGAATGAAGAGTGGATGAGGGAGGGAAGGGACCTGGTGATGGATGGCCTGTCACAAGCATGCCGAGCTGCTACACCTCCAAGCTCTCGATCAGACCATCTAGGAAGGAAGTGGAAGCACGAACGCCACGGACATCGATCAGTTGACGTTTCTTGCAATATCTCTTGACAAGCACAGGCGGGG
>NW_008792563.1:0-204 GCF_000715545.1 Opisthorchis viverrini
ACACGAAATTCAAATTTGTAGCTGTTTCAGGCATCTACTAACAAGCAAATTTTACCGAAAATTTCGTCACCACGTAACACGTCGTCATGTTGGATGTTCGGTTTCGTGAGCACAACCACCACGGTTTTAACGCTCACTTGACAGTGACTGCCCCAGCAGTCCGGGTGATCTGAACAGCGACTGTGGTCTTATCGCATTTCAGGG
>NW_008792564.1:0-204 GCF_000715545.1 Opisthorchis viverrini
AATGGATATAAGGTATTATTTTTCAGCTTTGCCTCAGTCAGATTTGTACTGTTCGGCACTGAGTGCCAGTTAACCAAAAATCGTCTCAAGGTTTTGGTGATAGCAGTGAACAGTTAACCTCTTTCTGTCCTCCGCGATCCAGTTGCCCAAAGCCCTCATGCTCTCTCTCCCTTCTACCGTTCTGACGTCATCGAATGCCTCTCG
>NW_008792565.1:0-204 GCF_000715545.1 Opisthorchis viverrini
TCCACGTCTACCGGGACCGCGGGGATGTTTGGTAACTTTGTGCTACAGGCGTGAAATTGTTTTTTGGGGACACTCTAAATTCTGTAAGCGGGTGAATCGGTATGTAGGGTTCAGGCAGCGTTCAAATTAAAGTTTTGCTTTTGTAGCGCAGTAAGCTGGTTTGATTCGCACCTTCAAACATTTCTTCGTCACGTTTATTCCCCG
>NW_008792566.1:0-204 GCF_000715545.1 Opisthorchis viverrini
ACATACTTCGATTAAAATACATATGAACTTACTGGTGTCTGCCGAGACAGCGCATTGTTCTGGAAATTCAAGTAAAATGAATTGGAGAACGTACGCAATCCTACAACGACATAATAAATCAGGAATTCATTTGGGAGATTAAGGAGGGAAATCAGTTGTTCAGGTGCAATCGGTCCCTGATGATGATGTTACATCACTTATTGG
>NW_008792567.1:0-204 GCF_000715545.1 Opisthorchis viverrini
GTCATAAATATTGGTTGAAATATAATTGAGCATTTGAACCTTTCGAGTGAGGCTAAAACAAGTGACGATACTAGAAGCCGTGAACTCCCACGTATTTTTCGGAATCCAGTTGGACCCTGACAACAGTTACGATCAATTAAAGTCTGATTACCCTGCACATGGTATTCATTAGTCTTCAACGTACCTAAATTGCGCATGTGGTAA
>NW_008792568.1:0-204 GCF_000715545.1 Opisthorchis viverrini
AGTGGATACATTTCGGGACCTGGATGGAGTACATGTGTATAGCTGATTCAAATAAATTCGGGTTCAATGCCACTTTCGTTAAACAAAATATGCTGTAAATCTAGATGACAAGATCAAAATCTTCACAGATAAGATGTAATACGATATGCTAGATATAACGCTTGTAAGGAAGAACTTTCAGTCCTGTGGTGTTGTACTGGACTA
>NW_008792569.1:0-204 GCF_000715545.1 Opisthorchis viverrini
TTCCAATCAATTTTCTTGGTCCTACAGCCATGAGAAGACGTTGCATACATCCCTCCATCAGCTTCAATCTTCAGCTGTTTTGAAAATGTTTCCGCCGAACATCATTCTGTCATCATAGAATGGAAACAATCCTTGAACAGTGTGCTAGACCAGTGGTCTGCATTTCCCGTCGACGTTCAGAAGCCGAACGTGGATATTCTCAGA
>NW_008792570.1:0-204 GCF_000715545.1 Opisthorchis viverrini
CAAATAAGACAACTGCGATCCCGTTGACAGTTAATTAGGCCTCAGTTTAGATCACCTGTTAGCAGCATTCCTTGGAATACCTACTGTTGCCGTTTCAAGCATGGTAGTTGGGAATTTGACTACTAATTACACTAATATGTGAGTTGTGTGAACATATATGTCCCGCAACGCAGTTCATAACCCTGGACATTTTTGTCACACGGT
>NW_008792571.1:0-204 GCF_000715545.1 Opisthorchis viverrini
GTTGCTGAAAACTCTTCCACAGCCCACGGAGCATTAGTTATACGACAGGCAGGTCAGAAGAGGGCTGATATGACCGAATGTGTGAAACTTCGTTCTGATGAGTCGTCACTCGATAAGCCGATCAATATGAGACCACGTGATGTGTTTTCCGTGACTGAAGGCTGATTGGCCGCTGATGGCCAAACGGTTAAGTGTTCAACCACT
>NW_008792572.1:0-204 GCF_000715545.1 Opisthorchis viverrini
TGAATCCGCGGCTCTTCTGTCAAACAAAGTATTTCAAATGAACACGCCAATTCGACATACATGAGCCTCCTTTACTTAGCAGGCGTCATGCAATAAGGTAACGTCTTCCGCATTCCCATGTGAAACTGGAAGTGATTCGATCATGACTCGATTCCATTTGTTCGCTACGTACGGAACTATCATGCCTCTAATATTCACCGGCAT
>NW_008792573.1:0-204 GCF_000715545.1 Opisthorchis viverrini
CGGTCTTTCGCAAGGAATACTCGCAACTTGTACAAGTTGACTAAAGGGTTAGTCTTGCTGATGGCGGAATTACTTTGCGTAATGTTTGTTTTTCAGTTAGTGGACCGTCCTTGCATGCCGACGGCATTCCCGCCAGATGTAGAAGTCACCTCCTTGCGGACTCATCAGGAAGCAGGCAAATGATTTCACAATTTATCTTTATGT
>NW_008792574.1:0-204 GCF_000715545.1 Opisthorchis viverrini
GAGCATCCACCTGATTCTCGAGAGCATCTTCCTGAATTTTCCTGGATACTCACTGATTATCACACAAACGTAAACGAATGAAACGAAGCCATTCCCCGAATTCCGTAATAAGTCCCAAATTTCAACAGTCGCGGATAAAATTTACTAAACCATCACATATTAATCGCATGTTCCATCAGTAGTATACAACATTACATTAGTATC
>NW_008792575.1:0-204 GCF_000715545.1 Opisthorchis viverrini
ATGCTGCAAATCGCTTCTGTGAACTACTGCCAACAACAGTAATGACTTTTATTAGTGCAGACACCCGATTTGTACTGTGGCTATCACCCATGCACTAATGGTCTCACCAAGCCCTGCAAGGATAAGATACGATGTTTCGAGCGGATTTGTGCACGTTCAATGGATCTGTTCGAAAGTCCCCGGAAAGGATAGGCGGTGGTGGAC
>NW_008792576.1:0-204 GCF_000715545.1 Opisthorchis viverrini
CATCGAGAAACAGATACAATTGTACATCCGATTCACCATTATTGGAGAAAACAATTAAATGAATTTCAGAAGGTTCCCACATATCTCCCATAATGTTTCTGTACCGTGTTTCACTCATTAGCAAGTTTCTTGTGTACCACTTCTTGAGTCGTATTTTTACTTGTCGTTTGAATGCGTACATGTTTCGTGTTACTCATAGTTTGT
>NW_008792577.1:0-204 GCF_000715545.1 Opisthorchis viverrini
TGAGTGAGTGCTCCCGGATCGAGTAGCAGAGGCCCTGGGGAACCAGGCCTCGCACCAGTCCATCAACACACGACACACGCTATTGATTACACGTTTCATTCAGCAAAGGAAGCAAACGTAAGGACCGTTGTTCACTTCCTACATGGTTGTTAGGACGTCGATGGAGAATTCGTTGCAGCTTTCCGTCAGCGCCACTCGGTCTAA
>NW_008792578.1:0-204 GCF_000715545.1 Opisthorchis viverrini
CTGACGTGCATGTTGGAGTACGACAGAGATGTAAATAGTGTCAGATTTACGGTCACTCAAGAAGAGAATGCACCTGCACGGAGAAGTCAAAGTCGCGGCAAAAGAACGAAAAGGCTAATGTCCTCAACATTCTCCTAATTTAGTGACGATTTAGCGGCACCTGGAATAATATCACATAATTGCTCGCATTTTCATAACTCGGCT
>NW_008792579.1:0-204 GCF_000715545.1 Opisthorchis viverrini
CGGGATGCGAGTAGAACCAGTGCAAAGTTGAACAAAAGATGACGAACATAAATTGAAGAACGGATGTATCAAACCTGGATGAAGTTCGTTCAACTTTAGCCTATCTAACCATGGGGCAATCTACATCACCTAATAGGAGGTACATGGCTTGACCAATCGGCAAGTGAGTAACTATATTTCAAGTAGAACATAAGGTTAACGGAA
>NW_008792580.1:0-204 GCF_000715545.1 Opisthorchis viverrini
GTACTGTTCTCGAGAATAGTGATGATGCAGCTGAGAGGTGAATGAGCTAACTCAAAGAGATTTAATTTGCAGTCTCGTCCAGTGGCAAGAGAAATACTGTCGACGTCCTCCTGGTGAAGCCGAAACTCAGTATGCTAACAGGTGCTTGTCAAAAGATTTTGGCATTGAAGTAAAGTACTCACAAGGTTGCCGAAAACTCTTCGA
>NW_008792581.1:0-204 GCF_000715545.1 Opisthorchis viverrini
CAAATTAGGACTCACGAATGCGTTGATCCAATGGTCCACTACAGCGACCCAAACGCAGTAACCGGCTGTGAGAGAAATGTTCACCTGTAGACATTTTCCACGAATGATTCGCGTGTTAGTGGTACATTCCACAATAGGTAAGTGACGCGTGGCTAAAATGTGTCACCGTGATTGAATGTGACGTACATTTCAGCCAGACAGTTA
>NW_008792582.1:0-204 GCF_000715545.1 Opisthorchis viverrini
AACCATCAGGTACTATATTTAGATGCGTGGTACATTTGTTCCGTGGTTGCTTATTCAAAGTTTTTCTTGAGTATTTTTTATCGGTAATGAAATACAAACCTGCATTCCACAGCGTGAGTGACATTTATCTCGCGGAACAGAGTTATCACGAAGGATCCGAATTCCTGGTGCGGTTTACGGCATTGCCGGTAGATTAGGTAGAAT
>NW_008792583.1:0-204 GCF_000715545.1 Opisthorchis viverrini
GAGAATGAAGCCAACACATATTACCGCATTGACGTATCATCAGATCAACGGCTTGTCCGGTCATCTACCAAGACCATACGAATATCGGACAACAGACAGGGCGAGAGTGACGCAGATAAAACAGTGGGATAATATAAACCTTGTACAGGATTTACAAATCGCGGCCATTGATCTCACAATCAAGTAGCTTGATTCGCGTGAGAG
>NW_008792584.1:0-204 GCF_000715545.1 Opisthorchis viverrini
CAGCTGCGTAACTCCCATGCTACCTGAAGGGAGCAGGACGGCTTTGATACTGCCAAGTTGTTCAGAGCCCTCTAGGAGCGAGTGATCGATTGACGAGCTCTATCATGTGCCTCGTCAACAAAAGCTGGTTGCTTTCTAGTTGATTTTGCTCTATGGAGTCAATGAGTAGCTCAGAGGTGAAACTTCCTTCTGAGAAGTCTTCAC
>NW_008792585.1:0-204 GCF_000715545.1 Opisthorchis viverrini
GTTCATATTCGATATATTCATAAATATTTCCAAATATTTCCAAACCTTTAGGACCATAACAATGGCAGTTTTAGGTTGACTGTCATGGTGCTATTTGCGAAATCAGTCGGTTGTCGTGTCCATGTTGCTGTGAGATTAGTTGTTATCCTCAAAGGTTTAAGTTATACGCTAAAGAAAATGAATATCCGTGATCTGCTGATATTG
>NW_008792586.1:0-204 GCF_000715545.1 Opisthorchis viverrini
TGGACAGGAAAGCAAAACTCTCATGTGCACGTAATTTTTATAAACTGAAAATCCATCTTCCTTTTGAAAGCGTCATTGACTATCAAGCAAATGTAAGCGAATGCTACGAAGCAACTCCACTAATTCCATATTAAATACCACCTTCCATTAGATCAAGTCGAAATTGCGAGGAACCGCATACTACTCGCATGCTCATCAGTAGTA
>NW_008792587.1:0-204 GCF_000715545.1 Opisthorchis viverrini
GAATTGACTGATGGTTGGACTGATTCTTCGGCTTCGCTTTGAAGGATAAAAGTTTGATCTAAGGTAAATGGGTTCCCGATTGGGTTGAGCATGCTACTACCATTAATTCGATTTTATCACGCTGAAAATTTGGTAACTACCAAGCCACCACTGGCACAAACGCACTTGGTACAATTCACCGTGAGGAAGGGCTTCATTTATCCG
>NW_008792588.1:0-204 GCF_000715545.1 Opisthorchis viverrini
GTGCTGCAATGTTCCCGCGGGCTACACTGACTGGGACTTGGTTCTATGAGGTGCAACCGTGCCACGAAGGACAAGAGAGCAGCGAAACCTGTTACTACGAGTGATCATGCTACGAGGCGGTCTGGGAGTGAAGTTGTTCCGTTCTCTGAGATAATAGTAATGCAGCAAGGTGTTTCCCCAAGCGACAAAACATGTTTATATTCA
>NW_008792589.1:0-204 GCF_000715545.1 Opisthorchis viverrini
TTTTGTCCATTTCAACTGGACAGCGGATTGGAACCGGTGACAGTTGCTTCTAGGATAGGCAGGGGGTTGGGGGGACATCGTTGAACGAAGTACTGCGTAGCTAAATGAAACCTTCCGGTTATCCTGGCTGAGGAAGTGTTTAGTAGACATACCCACCTTTGGCCTTAGACTCCTGGAAGTATGACGCACAGGACAGCGGAAAGG
>NW_008792590.1:0-204 GCF_000715545.1 Opisthorchis viverrini
TTGTGGTAATAGCATCGGCCCCAGAGGGCTATTATCAACATATCCTGTGAAATTCCCGAAGAGGCAGGAAGAGCGACGCTTCTGTTTCCTGGTAATCATAGGCTAAATCTGCTAGGTTCAGATCATTCTAATCCATAGTGATCTTGGATGACTTACAGCAACAGTTTATTTCAGAATTCACGGACTCACGGATCGATACACAGG
>NW_008792591.1:0-204 GCF_000715545.1 Opisthorchis viverrini
CACATCTCTCCATTATTATATCCTGTGTTGAAATCTTCATCACCAAGGCTTCTTCAGATTTCAGCGTGGTTGAAATCCTTCTCGAAATATATTCTCTTCCTAAGGTATGCCACATAAAATATGTGTTAACCATTATTGCGGGAAAAAATGCGTAACTACGTTTTTCTGGACAAGTCAGCAAGCTATCATGTGTCCGAAGATAAT
>NW_008792592.1:0-204 GCF_000715545.1 Opisthorchis viverrini
TATGCTGCGGTCAAATAACTGCTGTGTGAAAAAATAAATATGCAAATTTCTCAGAATTTGGTCCCGATGAGTTCTAGGAAACTTATAAAAAGTGCTTGGTCATCGCGGTTTTCGGGTGTGCTGTCCCTGACCGGTAGACTAGCAAATGAAAGAATTGAATGCCATAGCGCAGTTAGCGAACATCATTGCCCAGTTACTCAGTAT
>NW_008792593.1:0-204 GCF_000715545.1 Opisthorchis viverrini
CCTATATTCGGAAGATTGACTGTAATCTGTGGCAAGCTAAAAAATTGCACAGCCATTCACACGGCGCGACAACCTGCTATCAACTTTTTTGTAACCGGTTAGGAATAGAAATGAGGCCCTTGAAACATTAGAAACAATGGAGTAGCTGAGACAGCAGAGCTGAGTAAGCCTTAAAGTGACAGAGAATTAGCGTAACAGCCGAGT
>NW_008792594.1:0-204 GCF_000715545.1 Opisthorchis viverrini
TTTCGTATAATTTGAGCTCAAGTAGAATATAAGGGGGCTGCATCTAATTGATGAGCCCGGAGAAGCATGAAACCGACGGCGAGTTGCCGATGAGTTTTCAACAATCTTAAGAGTAGTGTTCTGTGAAGAAAGCATACTGTGACATCTCGAACCTCGTCGCAAGTGAAGCACGAAGCGGTCTTTGTGCAGCACATGCAGTTACGA
>NW_008792595.1:0-204 GCF_000715545.1 Opisthorchis viverrini
TGATGAAAAGTCGAGAAGCACTGCGCAGTATTGATAGAACTATCATTTGTAATCTGTGACAACAACGTTATACTGTGAACCGGAACATATAATGATGGAAGGTTTTATGAAGCCACTAGTGTTTTCTGCATTATCTTGATCCTCCTTCAAAGTTAGTGGAAGAACCACTAACCTCCGATTTAGCATGTGCCATATCCCTGTAAA
>NW_008792596.1:0-204 GCF_000715545.1 Opisthorchis viverrini
AAGTTCGTCATATCATCATTAAATCACTTTCAGGTTATCCATTCTTTTGAACAACGCTCTATGGCAAACTAAGTCTAGCTGTACATACATGGATCCATATTGTTGTAAATGTTTGTTCCCTGATCTACTGCGATATATGATAGGCACAATGCAACCACCTCAGGTTACACGCGCGCAAAACGCACATCTATATAGCCTGAAAAT
>NW_008792597.1:0-204 GCF_000715545.1 Opisthorchis viverrini
CTTCAGCTGAAAACTCCATCGAAAGGTAATTTTCTGAATGGGTCGCATGCCGCGTGTTATTTTCTTTTGTCACTGGTTTTCTGTTCTGCCTGAGTGCATTGGTCCTCCTTGACTAACCACGCATGACGTTTGCTTGACAATTGCCATATTGCTTTCTGATGAACCCATTTGTGGCAACACACCTATGGATATACATGGGCCTCC
>NW_008792598.1:0-204 GCF_000715545.1 Opisthorchis viverrini
AAAATCTGTTAGAAACTCCTACAAAGAGCTGATCGCCACGTACATCTGGTACGTGTCGCCAGGTTGCAAAAAAGCAAATAAGTACATACACTATTTGTTTGGCATACAGACTACAGTCAGTTGTGTACCTATGGATCCTCTTTTATACGCGCTGATGGCATTAAGATAGCTTATGTGTTTAAGGCCTGTGACTCTGTTTCTACT
>NW_008792599.1:0-204 GCF_000715545.1 Opisthorchis viverrini
AGTGTCTCTGTGGGACAGGCGGTTAAACAACTGGGAGAAATACTTTATTACATAAAGGGAGCACTCTAGTGGCAACAAATCCTTCGACGGCTGATACACATTGCGTGATTTCTTGCACCTCGGTGACTACCAAAAGACCTCAGTAACTACAAGACTTACATGAAATGGTTTCACTACCAGACGAACAGTACGGAGCTGTTGAGC
>NW_008792600.1:0-204 GCF_000715545.1 Opisthorchis viverrini
CAGTGCAGTATACCTTATTTCACCTTAATGTTTACTCCTTTCTCATTTGTCTTGTCTAGATTCTTACCAAATTATAACGATGGGTGAAGTTCTTCAACCATCTCCACAGTTTAACATTAAGTGCTTTTGGTGTCGTGCAGCTGATTGTCTTGGCTGTCTGGAAGAAGATAACTTTAAAAACTATTTTTCAAACTTTTAAGTCCA
>NW_008792601.1:0-204 GCF_000715545.1 Opisthorchis viverrini
TTTGAGTGCAATCACTAACCTCTAGCCCCGCAACAGCGCGCTCATTTTGCTCACCTCAGCAAACAAGCCAATGTTCAGCTACGCTACCTGAGGTACCATCAATTTCCTCTGTAAAATAGCCATTATATGTTCAGAATAACTACATTCGCTTCATGTTGCGCATGCGCATGATTTCTATCCAGTGCTCAGTTATACTGAGGAAGA
>NW_008792602.1:0-204 GCF_000715545.1 Opisthorchis viverrini
TAATTGTTGCCATTCGGAAAGTGGCATTAGAAAAATGCACATATCACAGCAACAGCTGGGCATACGTTTTACTATCGCGCAAATCGTCTGTTTGACCAATAGCAGCAATTCTCAACCAATTAGAAAAAAAGAGCAGCAGTTTTTCCACATTATGTACTACAAATCGATTTGAGGTGCACGACAGCGACTGATCGAGAGTTGGAA
>NW_008792603.1:0-204 GCF_000715545.1 Opisthorchis viverrini
TGTCATGGGCCAGGCTCGAATGTTTTAGCGAGCCGCTGAATAATGTCGCGGACTGATCTGGAGAAACGGTGGGAGAATCAACTGCATTTCAGACGGAACAGGTCGGGAAATCTGCCAAAACAAGACGGTCGAACCTGTCAAGACCAAAATGTTTACGTTCGGCGTAACTCGTTCACGTAACTCGACCTAGTAGGTTTCGCTGTC
>NW_008792604.1:0-204 GCF_000715545.1 Opisthorchis viverrini
GCAAATTATTTATTCGGATGAAGTTCGAGACAAATTCCGGAAAGCAACTGTCGCAGCTAACAGTCACATTTTGGTTACTTGATACTACAGTGTGGCGTTGAAGTGAATCAGTGGTGTTATGAACAACTCAGGCGTCTAAATGAATGTTTTGTATGTCGATTCCCGTTGTTCTAAGCCTTTCTTGGGAGCAAAACCTGTACTTTT
>NW_008792605.1:0-204 GCF_000715545.1 Opisthorchis viverrini
AATCTGAATTCATGTGGATGACGGTAAGAAATTTCATACGTCGAGGCTTGTGAAAACGAAATTGAATAGAGTGCCGAAAATGAATTTGCCAAAATATGCAAATGATAATTGTGAGGGAGAGTGTGATTGAAATAAACAGATTTCGCTCTAGCGAAATACATAGGAAGCGGTCTACTTACGACGTTTACATGTGTTCTGTTTCTG
>NW_008792606.1:0-204 GCF_000715545.1 Opisthorchis viverrini
TATTTCATGAGTTATCGCTTCTGGATCACTGGACACGGACAGTGAAACGTGAACGGGCTGAGTTCCTCCTTGACATTTGGATGTGTTTCCGCGCGCTTTGGTTTTATATGTCTATTTCGGAGACACAACATGCATCAATTTTAAGGGGGTATATATTCTTGGCGGTTACTCAAGTCGAGGAAAGTAATTTGGTTGAGGTACCCC
>NW_008792607.1:0-204 GCF_000715545.1 Opisthorchis viverrini
TGGGCAGGCCAAAGCTGCAGTTTAAGGCTCTAAATTTTCCGCTGTCATATTTAACATCATTGTGCCCGAAGAAGTAGAGGTACGTGGACAGATTGCCCTCATCCTCCATGCAGTATGCGGCGAAAAAGGCGTGTCTACTCGTATGTGTGCAGGTGGCCTAGGACACCGCCAAGCGACTGCACACAGGAAGGTGATTATTAGCAG
>NW_008792608.1:0-204 GCF_000715545.1 Opisthorchis viverrini
GAAATAGCGGCTAATCAGTGTCAGCAGTGATAGTGCTGTCAGGTCACATGCAGACTGTCCGATTGAGCGCTTGGCGGTATATCAAAGAGTGCTTGTCATAGAGAAGCACCAGCCCCCTTACTCTTCTTTTCATTTTACGGTCCACTTTGTGGCTGCAAAATACTGATGCTGCTATAGTTGAGGACGATGGCAATGGCGATAATG
>NW_008792609.1:0-204 GCF_000715545.1 Opisthorchis viverrini
AGTAGAAAAGCACGACTGTTCCCCATAGGGGCGAAGGTCAAATGGAAGGATCTTGGAAGGAGTTGACTGGGGTCACGGTAGCTATGTGGTTAGTGCCAAGGCCAGTTTGTCGTTACCAACCGCCAAGTGAGGATCAAGACGAGGAGACGGTACTCAACTTCGAAAGTGCACGATACACACGAGGAGCTGAGGAATAGACCAGCT
>NW_008792610.1:0-204 GCF_000715545.1 Opisthorchis viverrini
AGGACGTCACCCTCATTGAGCGTGTCCAGATTAGTGCTACGAAAATTGTTGTCGGTCTCAAATCCATGGACTAAGAAACCCGTCTCGCGATGCTTAACCTTTTCCCCCTGGAGTATCGTCGTTTCCGAGGAGGCCTTATTCTTACCTATGCCCTGTTTGATCAAAGCTTGGCTTGCTCTCCTCGGGTGGCATGGCAGCCAGGCA
>NW_008792611.1:0-204 GCF_000715545.1 Opisthorchis viverrini
CCTAGGCATTTAAGCGACTATGCTGCGGACTGTAACACAAATACCGGTGGCAGCCAGTATGCAACATTCTGTGCGAGTTATCCTAAGCTAAATGGCAGAACATAGCACATAACAAGCAAGCACTGGGCGTAATAGTAATGTTCCTTATGTCACATGTGCTGTATTTCACGCTTATTTTATCAGCAATCCGATTTTTGTTTGGGT
>NW_008792612.1:0-204 GCF_000715545.1 Opisthorchis viverrini
GAGGACTAATAAGGCGTGGTGAGTAGGACGGACGATGTTTCGGTCATTATTGATCCAGACCAAACTATCAAATTTAATGCAGAACAACAGACCAACAGTGGAAAATACATGACCTAAGATTAGGCAAAATTCAGGTCTTCTGCCGACCTCCAATCGAGCAAAAACTCATGAAATGCAGAAGCGAGAATATATATTTATTTATTC
>NW_008792613.1:0-204 GCF_000715545.1 Opisthorchis viverrini
AGGTCAGACACGCGGCTTAATCCGTGTCTCAAAACGTCAAAGCTCTGTTTGCTGTGTTGAAGTGGAGAGTAAGTTTTGTTGCAATGCATGCATGCTACTCGGCGCTACGGACGTCTGATCCAAGCGTTCATTGCTTGGCCACATTCTTTCATCGCTTTCTGCAATAACTGCATTCAGAGTAACGACTGAACTCTAAAGATCTCA
>NW_008792614.1:0-204 GCF_000715545.1 Opisthorchis viverrini
AAACTTCCTCAGAAGATGAGACTTTCATGTCTGCCACCGGTTAGATGCTATTAAGGCACCAGCAGCCGGGAAGCCAAAGCGCAGGTTTTGCATGGACCGGAACTGTTGAAATCCTCGGGTCCTAAGGAATTTCCTGTCTTCTTGAAATATCCCAGCTGTGTACAAACACTCCCATTGCGTTCACGCTAAATAACAACATCAAGA
>NW_008792615.1:0-204 GCF_000715545.1 Opisthorchis viverrini
ACGTGGAACATCATGTAACAACATCCCCCAAATACTCACCGTGTATTTTACTTGCCTGATTGCGTCTCAACTTCACTAGTGTATATCATGATGGAACACTCTCGCTACGTGCAGACTGGAGGTTTTCACAACCACAACAGTCAAAACTTTGTACCTTCGAATAGTAACCCTACACGCAGTCGTGTGCGGGACGAAAACTTTTCT
>NW_008792616.1:0-204 GCF_000715545.1 Opisthorchis viverrini
ATGTTAACACAAGAGAGTAAAAAGGTTAGGATACTGCCAACTAAACGAAATTCCAGTCGAGTCGCGTTGTAGGCTTTCTAAGTAATGAGTCTCCATGCCAACAAGGCTACCATAGAGTGAATTAGTCAGAAAGCAAGCGAGGCTGAAATGAAGCAAAACGCGAACAGAAGTACAGGAAGTACACTCGGTTGCACACCCATTTTG
>NW_008792617.1:0-204 GCF_000715545.1 Opisthorchis viverrini
ACAAACGCTTCTAACTGCAGGCCAGTCTATCTTCTTTGTGCATGGGAAGTCTCTTCGTTGTACTTGTTGCTCATCCGTCCAACACAACCTTCACAGAATAACTCCCCAGTCTGAGCTATTAGAATGGGTCCACAGCTATCAACCTTGTGTGTTCTTGCACATCTACAAGCTGGTCGTCGCGCCATATTTAGGTATCAAAATTTA
>NW_008792618.1:0-204 GCF_000715545.1 Opisthorchis viverrini
AAAAAACCAAATTCATGTGAAAATGAGAGTAGTTTTCAAAGTTCTGTTCGATTGTCCGACATCCGTTATCAGTTTAAGTCAAACTGTGATGACATACACTGAGTGAAAAAGCCTTGCATTAAAACGGGTTATCTCGTGATATTCATCTGATGTGAATTAATATCTTTGACGTCACGGCCCCGGGCTCTGTCCACCAGTTTATCC
>NW_008792619.1:0-204 GCF_000715545.1 Opisthorchis viverrini
CAGTGTGTAGCTCAAAGCTTTCTATGTACTAAAAGTCCACCAACCGAGATGACCCACGTACTGGTAATTTATCTTAAACGTCCAGAAAAATTACATAAAAATAGTATGAGTGTACAGTAGGTGCGTATCAGTGTAGAGTACAGTAGGCAGTATTAGTGCCATAATCTCTGAAATGACAAGAATGGTTGCTTGTCAGCGAAAACT
>NW_008792620.1:0-204 GCF_000715545.1 Opisthorchis viverrini
TTTCTCTCCACACCGGCACGCAGAATTACCTAAAAACGCGCACACCGGAGGAACAATACGCGGATTTGAAAAAGAATGCGGCGTTTAATCACGTGATGAAATACGGTGAAACGGTGACTCAAAAAATGCCACCAGGTGATCCATTTGTTTCGCTTGTGGAAAGTCAAACAGTTACGAAAATGAGTGTATTTATCGAGGTGACAG
>NW_008792621.1:0-204 GCF_000715545.1 Opisthorchis viverrini
TGCATTCTGATTCTGGGATTTTTACACTTTTCATAAAGCTAAAATAACCCATGATGGAAATGCTGTCGTGTTTTTAGTGGAGTATTACGAGAATCCGAATGAAGGTGAGTGCGGGCAGATTAATAACTGCACAGGACTGTTTCTGCTCGCTTCTGACTAATCGAAACCACTTTTGTTTTATTCCATTGTGGGCGCACCAGCAGT
>NW_008792622.1:0-204 GCF_000715545.1 Opisthorchis viverrini
CTCTTAGTTCATGGTACTTTATAAAGAGGAAATCATTCCAGAAATTGAGAATAATTTGAGGTGTTGCCTTGATAGGGTTTCCTCTAGACTCACCATGTACCTACACCATGAGTACGGCGCTTGTTTGGTGTAAGTGCTTCCAGAACAGCTTTCCGTACATAAGCCACTCCTAGACGCCTGACTGATGGATATCTACCTAATGTG
>NW_008792623.1:0-204 GCF_000715545.1 Opisthorchis viverrini
AATTTATCACAATTCGCTAAAATATTTTGACTTACGCTGTCGGAAGCAATCCGTACGTTAAAAGACTCCTCATGAACTTCAGAAGCTTTGAACATTTTCATCTTCTTTCCGAAGCCGAACCATAACTTTCCGTAATAATTGTAGCCAGTGAATCCACCTAGAGTATCGTAATCGCCATCTACAATTGATTGTCAAAGAATAAGC
>NW_008792624.1:0-204 GCF_000715545.1 Opisthorchis viverrini
GCAGCCGTGCCAGTTGAACAACCTACAGCTTTGGACAAGACGACGAGGATTCTTCGAGCTTTGATTAAACCTATCTGCACTCCCGCGGGATAACCGGCCATAGCTAGGGGCTGGCTGTAGGCTGACACTTGTAGATGCGGACAGTTGACAGTTCCGGTTGACCGACCATGAATGATTCCAATTTGATTGAGTCATATATATATA
>NW_008792625.1:0-204 GCF_000715545.1 Opisthorchis viverrini
TCATCCCGGGCCAGAAGGCCCTCTGCAGAAGTAGGTCGTATGCCTTGGTGCAACCTGTATGTGACATCTCATGGCATCCAAGGATGAGATTCTGTCTCAAGACGCGGCGTGTCACGGGAAGCACAACAGCTGAATCAGCGACGTTCCAAAACATAATGCCAGCTTCATTCAGCGTCATCCCATCAAAGTGAATTTGGAACGCTT
>NW_008792626.1:0-204 GCF_000715545.1 Opisthorchis viverrini
ACATACCTACCGATTTCAAGCCGGAAATAAATTTCGCATTCTAGCTACATTTCTGTTCAGCTTGTGCCTCAATCTGCTTCGCGCAGAAGCCTTTCATGATCCTGGGGATGAGTTGCCTTCTGGAGAATCACTTCAACTCAAAACGTTTATTGACCGAAATAAAGCCACCTGATTCAAAGACCCATGTGCCGGTTATTGTGGATG
>NW_008792627.1:0-204 GCF_000715545.1 Opisthorchis viverrini
AACCGAGATTTGATGTTGACCTGATGCTGTGCGGTAAAGTGAATCATTGGATGTGGCGAATGGTAAGAGACCTGAGAATCCTTTCGGTTGTAGGGTGACAGTGTTGGTTTTACTGAACTACCGCACAGTCGATATCCTACTTGAGGTTCAGGATAGCGAAGAACGCTGGCACTGGGAGAACGTTCAGCTAAAATTCATTTGAAT
>NW_008792628.1:0-204 GCF_000715545.1 Opisthorchis viverrini
TGTCTGGGCTACTAACCAGAGAACTGGACAGTCATACATATCGTGGAGTCTTCCACATCCCCTACTATTGGCATCGCAACTCGGCTTGCCATGGGGACGTGAGCACGTTATGCTTTTCGGAAACTGTCAGCAATCAGTCGGTGACTTCATATGTTGAAGCGAAGACTTCTGGAAGATTATTGACTGTGAACCAAGTCTTGCGAA
>NW_008792629.1:0-204 GCF_000715545.1 Opisthorchis viverrini
ACGTCGCTGTTCAAATGCATCTGTTGCGGCAACCTCTGTGTCAGCCATACTGAGGGGAAATTTGCGTATAAATAAATGAAAAAACATGGTCTGTACGAGACAGGACCCTCTGTCCACGGTTTCCATGACTAAAGACCTGGAAGGACACGAATTAAATTTGCCAACGCCTCAACCGGAATACTCAAAGAGGGCCGACTATAAGAT
>NW_008792630.1:0-204 GCF_000715545.1 Opisthorchis viverrini
AGGCTAGACCAAGTATAATCTCACAACCTTGCTACAGCCTACGCGAATCCTTCAACTTCTTAGTGCGTCTCCAGATCGTACAAACCTACGCCACCACTTCTATTTAATTTTTTACGATCGCCTCTGAAAGAGTCTTCCTGAGCAGCTGCGAAGCCTCAAGCATCACCATAATTTTACTCAGTCTGTAGACAGATTCCTTACCTG
>NW_008792631.1:0-204 GCF_000715545.1 Opisthorchis viverrini
GATTGCAAACGTTCCGTCACCAATCGGAGGTGACGTCTTCAGTGCCGGGTAGGTTAGGTCCTTGTATGCACCCCACAGAGGCGCGATATGTGTCTGTTGAGGTTTGACCAAGAGATGCCTGTTATTCATTGAGACGCAGTATGTCCGTTGGGACAAACAGTTCGGATCTAATGAGGATTTTTTATGATATTTTCATGAAGGAAA
>NW_008792632.1:0-204 GCF_000715545.1 Opisthorchis viverrini
TTACCATAACCTTTTGATTTTTGTGACCTTCGCGAAAGGCATTGTAAGATTTTAATGAAAATAGCAAACTCAGGTTGCTTTATCTGCATTGCAACAGTGCTTTGTTCCAAAATACATCCAATATTTGCCTGAGTTATAACGCTTTTCATCAAGTAAACCCCAGTGGCTTGCTCGCTTTCTACATGCATGCGATGCGACTGTTGC
>NW_008792633.1:0-204 GCF_000715545.1 Opisthorchis viverrini
CTCGCTACCGTCTCCTTGGATGGGACTTTTAGGCGGGATTCCAGTTACTTGCTTAATGATGCGCGTACATCAACGATATCACCTTTAGTTCATAAACTCTTCTCAGTCTCGACTTCTGAGCCCCATTTAGTCTAAGAGATGCTGGAAAATTGTTCCACTTTTCCGCCAGATATACCATCGCTTCAGCGGACAATGAAATTCGGT
>NW_008792634.1:0-204 GCF_000715545.1 Opisthorchis viverrini
TAACTTGTTTTTCTGAAGAACGAGCACTTTAAGGGAACAGAAACCCCTAACCTGTCTCGGAATTTCTCGTCTCCTTGGAAACTTTGTCTCACCCATAGCTGACTTAAAGCGCTCCGGTGTTCTGCGCAGTGATTTGCAACTTGATTCCTACGACAGGAACTTTGCGCACAAGATTCGTCTATCTTAAGGAAGATCCCATTTTTT
>NW_008792635.1:0-204 GCF_000715545.1 Opisthorchis viverrini
TCCTGTGATATTATTCACGTGAATAAAGCGGGCTTGTTGCCCCGTCCTTTTCAAGTGATAAAAAATCACGCTGTTTCAGAGTGGCCTGTGACCAAAACGGGTAGATTTTCCCACACCTCGGAGTACACGGAACTATCCTGATTGCCTGGGGATATACTGGATTTGTAGGAATATATGTACAGGAATCCGCAAAGACGAATAGCT
>NW_008792636.1:0-204 GCF_000715545.1 Opisthorchis viverrini
TGGACAACCGTGTATTCCTTAGCTATTCAGGGAGAGTGGTCTGTTGCGCGCCCCGAACACACGCTGTTCAATGTGCTGTGAATTTGTGACCTACTCGGTACACCTAGGCAAATTATGGCCTGTTTGTGACAAATCACGAATAAGCTGGCTACCGCCGCTTTTTCAAGCAACAAAGACAAAATACATTAATGTGAATTTTGAGTG
>NW_008792637.1:0-204 GCF_000715545.1 Opisthorchis viverrini
AATTCATTCCTAACACAATCAAATGCTTAGGGTGTTTACCTTCAGTTAGTGCAATCCGATTTACCTTGTAGTCCGGTTGAATTACCGTTTTAGAAAACGAGCAAGTATCTTGAGAAATAAGGACAGACATTGACAGATATTCTCAGCTGCGCAAGACAAAACGTTTTATCTGTCTTTTCCATACAATATTCTGGGGCAAATTCA
>NW_008792638.1:0-204 GCF_000715545.1 Opisthorchis viverrini
CGTCTCCGCATCTCATGCAAGGTTGCTTGGTGGTGATTATTCTTCATTGTTTCTATCATTTAAAGTACATTCAAGGGGGCCGAAGCGACGCCTGAGAATGGTCGCTTTTCAAATACACTGCGCAGATAAAGTTTTCAATTTCGTGTGATTGCTGAGTTCCCGCTGGCAAGCAAGCAATTCCTCAGTGTAGGGTGTTCTTCCGTT
>NW_008792639.1:0-204 GCF_000715545.1 Opisthorchis viverrini
GTCCCCGGACAAAACCCTACATCCTTCAATCGTATTGTAGCCAAGACTTTTGAGCAGTAAGCAGGATTTACGCCCGGTAGGGTTTGCGCCTTCACAATCTGTTTCAAGTGTAAGCCATCCAGCTGGGGATGACCCGAAAATTTGGTGACAGTGTTCTTCTTGTCTTCGGATTTCTGGGCTTGTGAGACAGCACTCCAAAAGCTT
>NW_008792640.1:0-204 GCF_000715545.1 Opisthorchis viverrini
AATTTATGGAAGCTCAGTTCAGATACTGAAATACATAATGATGGTTAGCTATACTCATCCTTTCGATTTCGAAATATCGTCCTGAGGGTAAATATAGTCCAGAGGAACACTATACAGCTGTCCCATTCTTACTGGGAATCATCAGCATTGAGCATCTTCGAGCTAGTAGTGTAAAGGTGACACTACTGATGGGGAGGCATGCGA
>NW_008792641.1:0-204 GCF_000715545.1 Opisthorchis viverrini
ACCATTCGCTTCCACTTCGAATTATTCCACCCCCTATTCCATTTTTACCTGTTGTGACTCTGGCCACCTACTCAACCGCCCAAGGACGCTGATGCCCGGCAATGGTTCTCACTTTCAGTTCACGTCATCCAACCCCATCTTCGAACTTGTCGGACCTCATGCCGTTTGTCACAGTTTTTTTCGGTTCCCGCAATTGCGATGACT
>NW_008792642.1:0-204 GCF_000715545.1 Opisthorchis viverrini
CATCATCATCATCACCAAATTTCTCACCAATGATGTCAATAGTGTAGTTTAAAGCAATTCATCTGTATGAATTGGTGGTGCGTAACCGCAAACAAGAGCGAGTATGCTTCACCCTTGCCCCCTCATCAATATGTCATAATTTGGCCAGGATGTCGGTGACCACGAAGTTTGTGCGATATATTAACGTTGTTCGGAGGGTTTTGC
>NW_008792643.1:0-204 GCF_000715545.1 Opisthorchis viverrini
ATGGCGGTGTGAGATTTATCGAATTGTCGGTAAAGCAGCAAATTTGCCGTCTACATATTGACAGTGGCACTGCATGTTATGTGCTAACATTTGAGTAAACATTTTCCAAGTTTACTCCTAACAATTTTGGCTAGTTTTAAGACCAGTGTACAGACCATTGCAACGCCGTCAATCTGACGGTAGAAGATAACATTACGCAGTAGT
>NW_008792644.1:0-204 GCF_000715545.1 Opisthorchis viverrini
CGTGGATTTCACTATGAAGCTGAATATGGAGAAATATTAGCCAATATAATAACTCCATTTGTGGGGACGGTGCAGGATTAACCTAATTATATTGGCCTAATTTAGGCAAAGAATTTCACCCTGGGGCAGTTACAGCTCTCCATATGAAGAAAGGTTACTATAAGGAAAGAAAATTTCGGACCTATACTGTAGCTTTTTGGAGAT
>NW_008792645.1:0-204 GCF_000715545.1 Opisthorchis viverrini
CTTACATTGATCGTCTTGAACTATGCGCTTGCTCCAGCTCTTTCATGTTTTATGCTCCATTGGTGAAGCCCTTCCCATCCGGAGGCCGGTCGTTTTACACTCCACATAAATTGGCCTACGTGACCAGTGGAATCGCTTTTATTACCATCTCAATTCTTCGTCTTCAGATCCCCATAAATTAGGCACGGTCCCAGTACGTCTAAG
>NW_008792646.1:0-204 GCF_000715545.1 Opisthorchis viverrini
GACAGATTTTCGCGTAACGACATTGTGGACCAATGTTGCTAAGCCTGGAAGGCCGGAGGCCATGGCCAAACACACCTAAATTGTTACATCTGAAGACGTGAATGCGATCACGGCTGGTGGATATGATTGGCTCGCTCAACGCCTTGAACAACTATCCCGACTGAGAAGTTATGGCAGACAGTTCAGGCTTTCGACAAAACTAGG
>NW_008792647.1:0-204 GCF_000715545.1 Opisthorchis viverrini
ACACTCACAGTGATTTTGGGCCGTCACGGATTTCACCATCAGCGTCGAGTGTATGTTGATAATGCCCATTAAAAGAGAATTTTGTCTTGTGTCTGGATGTGCCTGCCGTCGTTGCCTGTTTCATATGTTTGATCCTGATGGTCTTGTGGTATGAAGACACGTTGTCTGAATTTATTGATCAATTTTGTAAAAATCAAATTGTCT
>NW_008792648.1:0-204 GCF_000715545.1 Opisthorchis viverrini
CTGCCCAACCCTGGACAGGAGTAGTTGAGATGCAGAGGCTGGTAAGTTTGCTTCTTAACCAGAAGCCCTCATTTAGTCCAGGAATCTCATCACACCACCATTAGCACCGAGATAGGAAGTAACATGCACAAGTGGAGTCATAGCACCAAGTACTAGGCGGCAGCATTCATGATCGGCTAATTGTAGTGGAACAGAACATTGGAA
>NW_008792649.1:0-204 GCF_000715545.1 Opisthorchis viverrini
GTTCCACGCTGGTAGCATTTAAATGTGGATATTTTTATGAGTATATTCATTGCTTTGCAAGTCACTGAAACGTATCCATTCAATAATTTGTCACTGATGAGGAATATCTTGAAACATATGTCAAACCAGTAGGGCCTGAGTATTCCCTAGCCATGCTTCTAAAAATCGAATTTCCCCATAAACTCGAGTTGAAATAGGAAAAGC
>NW_008792650.1:0-204 GCF_000715545.1 Opisthorchis viverrini
CTCATCGAACGACGACCCAGTAACTATCCCGGTTGTGACGATCTTATTTTGACTCGCTGTTTGGTTGCAAGCTCTACATGTCACAGCTTTTGTAGCAACGGAACACAAAGTGTCTCCCTCATTCCCCTCGAATTTTCATGTCTTTGCTGATCATTACTTACAACTATATCCCTTCATCACAGGAACTCGCCCGCCTTCGTTCGG
>NW_008792651.1:0-204 GCF_000715545.1 Opisthorchis viverrini
GCATGTCCATATTAATGGAAACAGCGATGTTGCCTTCCCCGTAGGAGGAACGAATAATAAAAAAATAACAAGAGGCCAGCGCTAAGAAGCACACACTCCGATAAGACGATGGCTGACCGCGAACGCCGGCCCATTATTGAACACGGTCGTAATACTTTTAAACCCGAAGAATCTTGTGCTGCTCGAAGACCACTTGATCTGATT
>NW_008792652.1:0-204 GCF_000715545.1 Opisthorchis viverrini
AATTTTTAAAGGTCACATGACCTCTAGAATTTGGAGTATACTAATGTTTGTACTGTTTCGTCCGGTCTTGTCACGATTCTTCTCTCAGTACAGTTTATTACTCGAATACGTTGACATAAACGTGCGACGGCTAAGGGACACTTTCCCTCCCGACAAAGTGCTGGATGACCAGACGTAAACTGGACCAGATGGCTGTGATGTATT
>NW_008792653.1:0-204 GCF_000715545.1 Opisthorchis viverrini
GATTTTGCAAAACCATTAAGCGAAGTAAACGCATAAAGTGACAAGTTGGGGGAGATGCATCCACTGAAGAGGCTTTAAACCTCTCAAGGTTACTGTCAAATTGAAAAGTGCGATCCTGGGAGTTTTGGCGGAGATGTGGGGCTTCCATGTAGACCGAAGATACAAACAAGGGGAGAAATAGTTCAGCTGTAGCACCCTTTCGGT
>NW_008792654.1:0-204 GCF_000715545.1 Opisthorchis viverrini
ACGCGCGCAGTTTTTGTTTACCAAACTCACCTAATGTTCTCAGCAATGGAAGGTGAAATTATGTTACGTGTGTATTTTCCTACCGCCTGTTGATAGATACTCGCTAAATTCAAAAGGGAAATATGGATAATTAAGCAGCAAGTAGAACCACCCTTCATGATATACTACTATCCATCCAAAGTCAACTGAAGACGCTGAGGAGAA
>NW_008792655.1:0-204 GCF_000715545.1 Opisthorchis viverrini
GTTTTAGAACGCAAGTGGAATTTCATTGGTCGAACATAATCGTGGTCGTAGCCAAGTGACTAGTGTTAATCCGCTACTTAAGCAACTGGTCATCACCGAGAACTGAGCCTATACTGATACTAGAATTAACGCTCTGTGAACATGGTTATACAGATCACGCTGACTACTGACTAGCACTCACTGGACTTAAGTGTGGGCCTCAGG
>NW_008792656.1:0-204 GCF_000715545.1 Opisthorchis viverrini
ACACGATTTTGTGACTGTCCTGTATAAATAGCCTTCTGTGCTTAGATGTGAGCGGGCGAAAGCTTCATACACAGCCTTTACACAGCCATTAACTGTTGGGTGACGTTGTTGTCGGCCTGTGATTTCGTGTGTGCAATTTAGTAATTGGGATTAGCAGTAAAAATTGAGGTGAACCATTGTGTGTTACAGAGATAATGCTATTGA
>NW_008792657.1:0-204 GCF_000715545.1 Opisthorchis viverrini
TTCGGACTTCCCTGTCCTACTTATGACGGATGCTCAAGGGGCGTCATAGGGCTTTTCTTTGGGGATGTCTTCCAACAGATCTTCCACTTCCGTTGCTACATCAAAAGGAAGGTGCTGGACAACATAGGAAAAACGGGTTGCCTGGGAAGTGACGCGTCGCTTAGTAGAAAAAGCTTCGACCTGATGAAAACATACCCTGGGATT
>NW_008792658.1:0-204 GCF_000715545.1 Opisthorchis viverrini
GCTTGTTGTATTGGTTTTCTACGACAACCTGAAATGACCTTGAGAGAGACTGAAGTATCTGCTGGTGCTAATTTTGTAGGTGTGGTGGAGACAAGCCTAGTTGGGAGCGTATCATGAGGTAGCCCAAAAGAAACTTGATAAGTTACAATCCAGCTGCATGGCTTTCATCGTTTCTTCAAAAAGATGCCACAACTCTCTGATAGC
>NW_008792659.1:0-204 GCF_000715545.1 Opisthorchis viverrini
GTTTATTATTCACACAACGTCCAGGAAAATTCCATTGTTGTTTCTTCTAATGGTTTGTAACAGATTAGTTCGTATGTTTTCCCTAAATTGGCCTAGCGAGATAACGGTTTTTGTGTGTTCAATAACTGTGAACCAGTATAAGTTTGAGTATCGGTATGCCAGAAGCACACAGAGATTTGGCAACAAAGTGCAACCAAGTTCCCA
>NW_008792660.1:0-204 GCF_000715545.1 Opisthorchis viverrini
TTGAAGAGGACGACCCGATTGGACCGCAGCAGCGCTTACTCTACCTACCTGGGTGGTCATGTCACGAGCAACCATAACCATGTCTGAGCCTTTATTGCGTTGTAAAAAAGCACCTAGAACATCAACGAAACTCTCTGGAGGCTTCAGCGCTGCAGTCAATTGGGACGTAAGCAGGCACAATAAGCAAGGTGCGATGGACCTCAC
>NW_008792661.1:0-204 GCF_000715545.1 Opisthorchis viverrini
GCGGATTCCAGTTAGATGCCCTTTTTTACTAGCGGTCCCAGAGTATATGGTGAAGCTAAAATAGTTCTTTGTCCAGACTGTAACACGCTACCTATAACGCTGCTGAAAACTCTTCGCAGGACGTGACTGGTTTTGCCCCTCGTGGAATTTGTCGGATCTCGGAGTTTCTCTCAAATTTATTTTGTGATGGACTAAAATTAGACA
>NW_008792662.1:0-204 GCF_000715545.1 Opisthorchis viverrini
TGAACAAACAAATATTCACTTACGATATTCCGTCTGATTATTTACTTCAGCTTTGTGTGAAAACGATACACTATTCATCAAGTAACGATAGTACAACTTACGTACCGCTACACCAGTGGCACTAGCAGCGCATCGTTGCACTCAGCGTTGTTTCAAAAGTAAAAGCGATAGTGATCACAAATTTTTGTTCACGCAAATTTAGCA
>NW_008792663.1:0-204 GCF_000715545.1 Opisthorchis viverrini
GTCTGACGTTCAGTCCCACTAACGACAACAAAAGTTCACCGTTTTTTTCAAGGAAAATAGGGTACACGAAGCAGCATGTTCCAACAAACCTACCAGGGTTTGTTCCGTTTAGCACACTGAATGTAATAAACAGTTTCCCAGGTCTTTCATGAGTTCCACGTCAATCGATTAATAATGTGTCACATTGTAAGGAAATTAGCGACA
>NW_008792664.1:0-204 GCF_000715545.1 Opisthorchis viverrini
AAACGTAACCCACAGCGCAGTACAGTCTGACTGAAAGCATTTGGTGTGTGAAGATGGAGACGTGAGTTCCATCTCCGCAAGTACTAGCAGCTCTGAGTATCCGTAGAAGACAGTGGAATCGGGCATCTTCCGGATTACATGCTTTCAGGGCAGTTTTATGCAGACGTTTTTGCAGCGAGTGGGTGAGACTGGTTACAAAGGATG
>NW_008792665.1:0-204 GCF_000715545.1 Opisthorchis viverrini
ACACCCTTGAAAGCGCAGCTACACACCAGACCAACCGAACAAAAGTGGGGCAGCTATTGCGATCCAGCGGCGAAAACCCGTTTCTTACGGCTTCTCGTGAGGACAATGCTGCTAATAATGCTTTGGTTGCGACATCCGCCTGTAAACCAACTTGACGTGCCCAGGTCTCTGGAAATCAATCACCAAGCCCTGACCCCAATCTGT
>NW_008792666.1:0-204 GCF_000715545.1 Opisthorchis viverrini
GAATCAGGCAATCCAATCGACTTTAGTGGCAACATTAATCACCTTGTAATACGGTCTTCAAATCAGCTTCATAATCCAATACAACGTGAAAAAATACTCTCTCACAAATGTTGTAAATAAGCGAACAGAACGAAGAAGACACATAAACAGGACTACACATAATCAGAGGTAAAATCCAAACTACCTGGTGAGTGTGGCTTTGCT
>NW_008792667.1:0-204 GCF_000715545.1 Opisthorchis viverrini
CCGACATAACTCCAGCGTGCAAAAGACAAACTTTGGCGAGACACTTCGGTCAGGAAATGACAGTATGCGCGCGACTGGGATCGATTGCAAGACATGTCCTGAAGGTTTCCAACCATTCGCGCAAACCAGGAAGATCCCACAGCATTCAGTTCGAATCTAGCCATTTCCACTGCACATTGCCGTGCCATAACCTGTTTCTTGCGG
>NW_008792668.1:0-204 GCF_000715545.1 Opisthorchis viverrini
AATGTGGAGCGGAGAAGACCCAGGGTTGTTAGACCCACTGCTTGTCAACGAGACGCGAATGCAATTATCATCCAAGGTTTGGGCTTTCAGACGGAACAAAGCAATGTCCATTGATCGCGTCAGGTGAACTTATAGAAAACAATCAATAAAAACGTTCTATCAAAGCCATTGCATTCAATTCGTAGCTCTCGTCAAGTAAGACAG
>NW_008792669.1:0-204 GCF_000715545.1 Opisthorchis viverrini
AAAAACCCTACAATCCCCTATTGGCCTCGCTCCACCTTGTCCCCCTGAACAAGCTGAAACGAGTACCGCTGCCCAATGAAATACACACACCAGCCGAATGATTCCAAATTCGACGTCCATTACGGGGCTGTCCAAAAATTGAGGCATATCGGGCCAACGATAGCACGGCACTGTAATACTCAGTTTGAAAGCACACCCGCAACT
>NW_008792670.1:0-204 GCF_000715545.1 Opisthorchis viverrini
TCTAACATCCGGATCTACCAGGCGAGGACCTCGAGAACGAAGGGAGATGCGACTCCAGACGAGCGCGTCGTCAGGATCCATGTGTTCCAAAATGACCGGCGGTCGGCCAATGGTCCGCTCCATCTGTAACTGATGGGAATGTGACCGATCTGAGTTCGTCGCCGGCACGTCATTAAAGGACACCATGTGGCCAGATGACTTCGG
>NW_008792671.1:0-204 GCF_000715545.1 Opisthorchis viverrini
CTTCTTATGGAAACCCAGAAAAGGACGATGAAACTGCTCCAGTCAGTCGGCTGTGAATAATTTCTTAACGAATTAGTGAGAGGTTGGTGGTGACTATTCACCACGCTGCGTCTCACTGAATGTGTAGCCAGTAAGCGTTGGTTTAAACCGGGTTGTCTGACATTCAAGATGCTTTCGTTGTCCGTACATAAAAATTCTCGTAAA
>NW_008792672.1:0-204 GCF_000715545.1 Opisthorchis viverrini
CGAGAGGCAGAGGTCGGGTTCGCACCACACACCTTCCGGCCAGTAAATTTTCGCTCTAACTATTGAGCCATCTCACCCCCAGCCAAGCCTTGGGAGCAGTGACACGTTGTTAGTTCAGGAACTGATTAGCTACATATTGAACGCGATAGCCTTGATACACGATCGCCACTGAGTGCGCGACTGGGCCATTGCTGTCAATGTCAT
>NW_008792673.1:0-204 GCF_000715545.1 Opisthorchis viverrini
CCAGTCACTCGCACAAGGCAAGCTTGATCATCCTTAAGTTGTTTTTCTTTGGGACAGACAAGAAATACCACCGAGGCCTAACCTGAAAACACTCCGACATTGCTGAAATTGTGAATTGGACAGAACACTGTACGATCGGCCTTTCGACGCCTCCTATATCACCAGTATAACGGTGGTACTATTGATGGAGGGATATGAATAGCA
>NW_008792674.1:0-204 GCF_000715545.1 Opisthorchis viverrini
GAGGACATCAAAATTGTATCTCACTAATTGCAAGTATTGTAGCCAGAATAGATTATCTCAGTCACAAAGTTGGGTTCATTCGGTTGCACATATATGATTCTAGGCGGTGACAGATCAGACACACAGACGTGCTTCATCAATGGGTATTCTCGCGGGCAGATTAGTGTACATCCAATAACAGTGAAATTTATCATGAAGCTGGAC
>NW_008792675.1:0-204 GCF_000715545.1 Opisthorchis viverrini
GTGAGCAATTTTATCTCAACACAAATAGTAGGTAGCTGTTTCAAGCCATCCGCTGACGCTGAGTTTGACGGTAAAATTATGCTTTGCACTTCAGAAGGCAAGATAGTGGCAAATTGCGACTTGGCAGAGGTGGCAACCCGAAACTCAACCATGGGTCGCAGAGAAGGCGGGGTTTTCTAATTTCTGGTAGGTTCTGGCAAACCA
>NW_008792676.1:0-204 GCF_000715545.1 Opisthorchis viverrini
CAAACAAATTGCTGCCAGCTGGGTCATCGACTATGTGTTTTCATGGCGTATGGCTGGTTATAGCTGGCGTAGCTGGTTGTGCATCAAGGCACACCTGCCTTCGTTGACCCTGAGTTGTCTGAGTAGCTCACTGTTTGGGACTCTATCTGACTCTCAAAATCAAAGTAAATGAAATCCGCCGAGTATTCTAATGTGTTGTCGGTA
>NW_008792677.1:0-204 GCF_000715545.1 Opisthorchis viverrini
GCACAGGATACCAAAACCAAAGCTATAGCCTGTAGCTATCCTTTCTTGTTCCTATCATAGTGTGATGTCCAAGGGTCAGTTACCACGTTCGTTTGTTTCGATGCCCTGATTTCCCACTTAACTGTAAAAAAGCAACAAATAATTTAGATGGCAATAAAAAGAATATAAGTTTGGGGCCAATCGTTCAAAATAATGCGATTTTTG
>NW_008792678.1:0-204 GCF_000715545.1 Opisthorchis viverrini
TGAGTGGTTAAATGTTTCCTGTGTGCGCTTATTTAGCTTGTGACTTACATGTACTAACTCGAAAATGATCGTTTTGTCCCGAGGTTGGTCAGCGTGGGCTCGGATTTGATTTTAGGCTCCGTTTGCTCGTGTATGCTTGGCTTGTTCTGTGTCTTTGATCCGACAGTTTTGATTGTTTGGTCCAGAGGTTGGTCAGCATGGACT
>NW_008792679.1:0-204 GCF_000715545.1 Opisthorchis viverrini
AAAGACTAACCATAAGCAACGCCTGGCAGCGATCAAATGCAAGGAATGATGACACGGACAAACTGCTAAATTAAATTCCTCTAAACAAATAAGCGGTCTGACTGAGAAACACATACTGCAGATATGGAGCATGAGCGAACAAGCTATATCATTATAGTAAATAAGGATGAGGCTATCCCCGATGGACAAACACACCACATTCAA
>NW_008792680.1:0-204 GCF_000715545.1 Opisthorchis viverrini
TTCGCCCTAGTTTGAACTACTGTTTCTCAGAGGAAGCTAAATCAAAGGAGAATAAACATTCAATCTAGATTAGTGTGTCGTTAGCATTCACTTCATCAGCAGTAGGACGAGTCGATGCGCTAAGCTGCCAAGCTACCACCACCCTAAATTTGACAGTGGAAACGTGGGATAAAATGTGGGATAAAAAGTTATCCAAGATAAGGC
>NW_008792681.1:0-204 GCF_000715545.1 Opisthorchis viverrini
TGAATGTGCGTTGCCGAGCTGTACAGAAGTCAGATCAGGGAGCCATTTTTGGGCGAAGAACCTGGACTTAGGGCACGAAGTGAGCTGTAGCCTACGGTCCTGAGTGAATGCCGTTTGTGTCCGAGGAAGCCGCTGTTGACCGACATCCTTTGATACGGATTTGGTTTATAATATATTATTAGGCAGCGGATGGAATGTAACTTT
>NW_008792682.1:0-204 GCF_000715545.1 Opisthorchis viverrini
TTAACCACTCGGCGACGAGCGGCTACCTGGAGTTTCATGATGTGCGCACTGCTGATGAAGCAGTTGTATAGCCCTTCTCCGCTTTTCAGTATAGATTGACTTTACTCACAGGACAAAAATTCCCACTAAAATCCACAAATCTTCACAGCCTATCAACAACAGGACAGGCAATTCGGTACGACATTTTCGGTGGACGTGAAAAAA
>NW_008792683.1:0-204 GCF_000715545.1 Opisthorchis viverrini
AGCCGAATTCTGCTGCAACCAGATGTTTATTACTATTGACGAAGTGGTACTCTGTTCCAATACGTAATACATCGTTTATGAAATCGCATCACACGTATTCACATCTGTCTTAACTAGTAAAAATTTAAGGAACCCTTATTTTGCGATGACCTAAGCGCCACGTAAATGGGGATAAAAACCCATTGACAACATTAAAATCTGTTG
>NW_008792684.1:0-204 GCF_000715545.1 Opisthorchis viverrini
ATGCATCAGCAAAGCTGTTCCATACAGGTTATAAAAGCTCTATAATAGTCGAAAATTGTAAGGTGTCGTCTCTGTTGGCGAATCTGAACAGATGCGTAGCGAATGGTGCAGGTATTTGGTTTATGGTTACAAAACGCTAAAAGGGATCTTCTTCACAGCATGTGATTATTGTCGGAAGGAAGCTTACGAGTGTAACGTTGATAC
>NW_008792685.1:0-204 GCF_000715545.1 Opisthorchis viverrini
CTGTTTTTAAATCCCAGAAGCACGTCTAATTAGCCACCTCCATTGTCCGCACACTGCTCGTACGTCCTGTTGTACTGCTCGTTCAAGCTCGTACGCTGGAGTCCCTCTACATTGATTTATGTTTTTCGTCGAATACGGGGATGCAGGACGCAATTACTTTGAACGAACTGACTGCTTTCTCGCTGTCTTCCAGGTTTCGGCCGC
>NW_008792686.1:0-204 GCF_000715545.1 Opisthorchis viverrini
GAACTATGCTTTGAAATAAAAAGATCCAACTTCTCTAGATCAAAAGTTTTCATTAGGGTACAAGAATGTGTACAATAAAAATAGCCAAAAGAACCATCGCGGTGTAATCAAAATTAAGGTAGTATTGCAAGTCCAATAAAAGTTTTTCGAAAGATAATAATGAGATCACTTTCGGAATTAGGGAGAAAGTTTTGATGCATTTCG
>NW_008792687.1:0-204 GCF_000715545.1 Opisthorchis viverrini
TTTTCGCTAAATTTTCACCATGCAAGTAGGGACGCCTTTGGTGTACCGTGTTTGGTTCCTGGTGGGATCCGTTTTCTAGTCACTTCGGATATGGCGCCAACTGCTACGACAGTTACCCATGTGGGCTCGTTGATAATATGTGACATAAATAGATTGCAGCCTTACTTCAATCACGACGTATTTCTGAAAACATCTCTCAGTATA
>NW_008792688.1:0-204 GCF_000715545.1 Opisthorchis viverrini
ACATAGGACGCTAAAAGTGCTCCTGTTTTCCTATGCTTTTCTGTAAAATGGAAAAGTGATCTTTGAGTAACCTGAAACTATCGAGCAATCCATTCATCAAGTTTATTCTTGATGTGAAGAAATTTTCAAACCTGTTGCCATCTTACTGCATAATAACGTTTTTCGGTTACTGTTTGCTCAAGGTGTGACAGGACTTGTTCCGAA
>NW_008792689.1:0-204 GCF_000715545.1 Opisthorchis viverrini
CAGCCTGAATGAGAACACAAATGACACCGGAAATAAAAAATACCGGGCAGAGTGAGGCATGGAGGACAAAGAAGGCAAGCATGGTGTGTAGGATACTGCCTACTTGGTGGAGTATCCATTATCCCAACAGTATTGAGATGCATTATTTCGAGAACAGGGAGCATGATTCTAATCCGGAAGGAATTGTGTGGACCACAGTTCCAC
>NW_008792690.1:0-204 GCF_000715545.1 Opisthorchis viverrini
CAGCCACAAGAGACTGATCAGCAGTGTGAATGCCTTTCGTCTGGTCAGCACACACAATCACTCATCGTCCAAGCACGGAATACCACGTCAAGTAGCCACGTATCGACTGGCTGCTCGAGATTCAATTTCTCAGATAAAAGTATCGGTCATCGTGTAAATATATTCTCCCTCTGAATTACTTGTGGATGATTCATATAGATTTGA
>NW_008792691.1:0-204 GCF_000715545.1 Opisthorchis viverrini
GACCACTGAAAATTTCTTCGACAGTCAAAAATTGGTTTCGCCCTTTTTGTGTAATTCTTCGGCTGAATGCAGTCCCCTAGCTTCTGTGGACCTGTCAACAGTGTCCTTTTCACGCAGGGCCGCGACAAAATTCGATTACTGATTTGGTAGTTCTGAACTTTCTCTATGGCAGTCTAAAAATGTTCTGATGTGAAGGCTTTTTCA
>NW_008792692.1:0-204 GCF_000715545.1 Opisthorchis viverrini
AATCGATCCTCAGCAGTGTCCTCACCAAGCCCGATCAAACGCTCCACGCAGAATGCATACACCAAAAGGGAACCAAGCGAAATCTTGGGGTTCCAGTTAATCTTTCCTCCCTAGCTGGCGTACAGAAGATCTTGGAGTGGTCAGGCAGCGCAATGATCAGACGTCTACATGGAGGTCGCCCTCTAGACACGCGAAAGCTTGGTC
>NW_008792693.1:0-204 GCF_000715545.1 Opisthorchis viverrini
CAGCCAGCCAGTCATTCGGGCAGTCAACCATTCATAGAGTCACTCAATCGAGAAGTCATTCCGTGATTCTGTTAATTCATTGTATTGTGGTGTTCCGAACAACAGGTCAATGTAATCGAAGGCCGTGAGTATAGGTGGTGCTGTATGGCACTAATCACTCACGGGATTCATGATTATTCGGGAGAATTTACGTTCGGATAGAAT
>NW_008792694.1:0-204 GCF_000715545.1 Opisthorchis viverrini
GAAGTCATCCGGAACAAGCTCTCTTCTGTTTGACTTTGGGTAACTTTGACGAACGTAAGTCTTGACACAATGCACCACCGTTGCACCAGTATGCGGCGTGCAATTAATCAGGTCGTCAGTTATTTACAAAACAGTTCTCCTCTGGAGATGGTTTATTAGACTTGATTAGGAAAGGTTGGATAACCACGAATTAATCAAGTTTGC
>NW_008792695.1:0-204 GCF_000715545.1 Opisthorchis viverrini
TCCTTCAATTGCACTTTCTTTCTAAAAGCAACGTGCAAGTAACGTAAGGCCACTGATTACAGAGTAGTTAGATCGGACAAGCTTACATGGTGCAAGTGAATTTCTTAGAATGCACATAATCATCACTCGTCAAGTTGACTAGAATTCGCAAAATTTTGGCCGCTTGTAGAACTACTTGGACTGTTTTCGAGAAATGCACTCACA
>NW_008792696.1:0-204 GCF_000715545.1 Opisthorchis viverrini
TGCATCTGCATTTCCCGCGGGGCACCGGTGTCTTGTGGTTGGGCTTCGGATTAAAAGCCTCGATTGGAAACTTTAATCGTCCCTCTGTTGAGTTGTGCGCAACTTGGCAGCATTCCAATGCATGTGCAAATATGACGCGTGCGTCTAACAAGAAAAATCATGCCACATCTGCCGGCGCGTGATGCCATCAGCCGGATCGCCTCA
>NW_008792697.1:0-204 GCF_000715545.1 Opisthorchis viverrini
ATGGCAGGAGGTGAGAGCTGCGCAGTGGGGGTGAGGACCTTGATGCAGAGGCCCTATTGGCTGGGTGACACAGCCAGGATCACCAGCCATTGGTTTGTCTCGCCTCGCGGTGCGCATCAAAAAACGGATAGCTTTGATGTGATTGTTCAAGCCAAACAAGGTGTTTCATGCTGAACAGGCGTGATTGATGACGTAATTGTCAGT
>NW_008792698.1:0-204 GCF_000715545.1 Opisthorchis viverrini
TTAGCACATCAATAAGTGCGGAGAAAGGTGCGGTTGCTTCGCTAATGAACATGTTGAACGGTCAGAAAGTTGTATGGTATCTTATTGTTTCATCCCAAAAATTTATTATCACATTTTTGTTCGCTTTCTCAAAAGAAATATCACTACCACAAACTACCCATATTGTGAGCTTACGTCCCTAAACTGGTAAACGCAGAACTACAG
>NW_008792699.1:0-204 GCF_000715545.1 Opisthorchis viverrini
TCTGCACGTGATACATCCGTCAGATCGACGTATAAGTGCGAGTGGTCTCCGGAAATGCTGTAACTGACGTTGCTGATGGATGCTCCGGAACAAAGACAGTAGTAATCGGCTGAGACAGTGCCGATCGGATGGAGTGAACCTGACCTCGTTGCAAGTACTTTGCTGCAGAACATCAGTTAACGCACATCTCGTTTAACTTGTAAC
>NW_008792700.1:0-204 GCF_000715545.1 Opisthorchis viverrini
CTGTCCACGATGATCATGCATAAGGTGGGGCAGACGGTACACGGCAAACAGAGCTGGATGGAATGGCAGTGGCACGCTCTAGTTTATCCGCTTTGCAATAAAAAAGTGCCTAGATACACCAGACAATAAATAACGCGCATGGAAACCATTTCTTTGGACGCTCTGAAGTGCACCTTTTAAAGGAAATCCAACGCTACACCAGTG
>NW_008792701.1:0-204 GCF_000715545.1 Opisthorchis viverrini
AAACGGTGCTACATCTGAACGATTTTTCTATGAAATGAGGCAGTGAGTGTGCGAGTGAATCCGTAACGTGGTGTGCGAACCTGATAAGTGGTTTCATGGGTATGGGTGTGTGAACGAATTAACCATTGATGGGAGTTCGTAAATGAATAAGCCATTAGCTTATAAGTTACTGAAAACGGGAACGATCGCCGCAGTCGGCGGATG
>NW_008792702.1:0-204 GCF_000715545.1 Opisthorchis viverrini
GGCTGAATGCCTCCGATATAAGGTCACGTAAGGAAGGCAGTCTTATTTGTGTGTTCAACATAATACCTTTGTTAGAAGGAACTAAGCCCTCTACTCACACATGTGTTTACCTTTGCAGGAAATTCAGCTTTCTATAGAGATAGACAAATTAGCGACAGCTTCGAGTTGGTTTGTTAGTCAACAAAATGTATCTTCGTTATATGA
>NW_008792703.1:0-204 GCF_000715545.1 Opisthorchis viverrini
TAAATTTGCCTACGTACGTCATTACGTTTTGCAGGATAAAACATTCCATAATACGAAATTGAACCTTAGTTTGTCGTTAGTTTTGCATAGCTTCTTAAGAAGAGATCTGAAAACGAACCCATGGTTTAAATGCCATTTTGAGTGTACTTTTTTACTTTTTTTTACTTTTTTTATTTGGTACGAACCTCTTGAATTCGTATAAAC
>NW_008792704.1:0-204 GCF_000715545.1 Opisthorchis viverrini
GTTACGTGAATTGTTTGTTGAGTATGTCCCTGTAAAACGGGCATACGTATTGTGAAAATGTGTATGTTCTATCGTTCTAGGGGAAAATTCGAAGTATTGCGCATCAAAGAGCCCCTGTCCTCAGAAACTTCCATGGCAGTCCTTAATTCGAGCGGCTATTGTGAGAAGTCATTGTGAGCACTTCCTGAGTTTGGGATACAATTT
>NW_008792705.1:0-204 GCF_000715545.1 Opisthorchis viverrini
CACAACAGGACACACGAAAATGTTAAGGATTAGAAGTTGAAATTTATTACTTTACTAGGGGACTGAAATGAGAGGGTGGGCATTTCGGCCATTGGGGAGGGGGTTAACAAAACTGTGTATAAATGATTGCTGTTCACATAAATCGCCGCTGAAAACCTTATCATGTCTAACCTGGCAAGTTAGCAGATTAACAACTGCTTTAGA
>NW_008792706.1:0-204 GCF_000715545.1 Opisthorchis viverrini
CGAACGTCTGGTAAAAGGCCCGTTATTCAAATTTCCCCTAGCTACACACGCCATAGTTAATCGACACTACGGATTCCTATCTCGAAGATCCGTAGATGGCTGCCAGCTTCACTTCTTTGAGACCGTCACAGCAGCTTGCGACGCTGGATACTCCATTGTAACAGTCTACGTGGACATCCAAAAGGCCTTCGGCCAGGTCCCCCA
>NW_008792707.1:0-204 GCF_000715545.1 Opisthorchis viverrini
AATTCTAAACACGATCAACATAAGAGCAGACTGCCAGAGGAAGAACACTGTGCTCTGCAAGGGTGCAATTGAAGGATCGCCTCCTGACACACAGTACCAATAACTGTCTTCAAAGTTAAGCGTAACGGCTGCACTAAGGTCTATATTGGACAGAGGGCCAGAGAAATTTACATCAGAATCGGAGAGCATACTGGAAAGATGAAC
>NW_008792708.1:0-204 GCF_000715545.1 Opisthorchis viverrini
AGTCTGTCGAGTGCACAACATAAAACGAGTTTAGCGGGGAATCGGGGTCGGTCAATGGTAATTCCTTTTTAAACACGGGTAAGCGAGCTGGTTGTCGAAGTTGTTGCGTATGGTTTGGTTTGTATAGGCGGAAGTGATACCTAAAACAGCTTACCCTTAGAAGTTGTAGGTGAGCGCAATTAGTTCCGTTTGATAGTGGTCTAT
>NW_008792709.1:0-204 GCF_000715545.1 Opisthorchis viverrini
CGTGGATTTCACTATGAAGCTGAATATGGGGAAATATTGGCCAATATAATAACTCCATTTGTGGGAACGGTGCAGGATTAACCTAATAATATTGGCCTAATTTAGGCAAAGAATTTTACCCTGGGGCAGTTACAGCTCTCCGTATGAAGAAAGGATACTATAAGGAAAGAAAATATCGGACCTATACTGTAGCTTTTTGGAGAT
>NW_008792710.1:0-204 GCF_000715545.1 Opisthorchis viverrini
ACCAAGAGGCGAAGGGTCAGTGATGCGGCAACAAATCAAACGAGGCATCGTTGCAAACCCATGTGGTTTTTAAAACTGCAGCCTTCCTGAGTTGGATCGCCAGCACTCGACTTATTCCTGGTGGATGACACCGGGAGATATCACGTGGTCACACAGTCAACGGCTCTCCTGCATTAGTGCCGTTGCCTTCAGCGTGTAGCTGTC
>NW_008792711.1:0-204 GCF_000715545.1 Opisthorchis viverrini
CGTCATCGACTGGTTGTACACATAATTTTGAGAATTTATTCGGTTTACATACCCATACGTTCCTATACTCTGGCTGCTTTCCACAAAGCCATGAATCCAACGACGAGTAAGTTTGCAATACAACAATTCCATGATTCCTCTTAAGTTCTCAACTTTCAGTGCGTGATCCTTCAAAATAACGCCATTTTGCGTGTGGGAATGTGC
>NW_008792712.1:0-204 GCF_000715545.1 Opisthorchis viverrini
TCCTTGGCAATTTCACTTTTGGTGGACTTCAATTTAACAAAACCAAATGTAGGTCGTCATCATATTCGGAATGGAACCGCACTACACTTAGTGGCCTTTATTTTCTGATGTCGATAAAGGGCGTCCATTAGGCTAATGAAAGTTATAAATAATGGCTCTGTGAAATCAGCAACGATATAGAATAAAACGCAGTCAATATGGACA
>NW_008792713.1:0-204 GCF_000715545.1 Opisthorchis viverrini
TTCAGGTTTCAAACAAAGTTCTGAAGTCCATCTTTTATGGAGCTGAAATTCCGGCTTGAACGGAAGTGATCTGTGTCTTATTTCCAACTCGGCGATGAGTATCCAAGATGATTAGGTTCTGCAGTGCGACACATGTCACTAAGCGATTAGCCCGTTATATTTCCATTCGCGTGTATGTCAAAAGTAATTTAATTTTGTGCAAAC
>NW_008792714.1:0-204 GCF_000715545.1 Opisthorchis viverrini
AGGTAGATCGTGAGCAGTTGTTTGGGTCCAGTTTGTAGAATTGTTGGGTTTCCAGTTACTCTGCGTTTCTGTTCACAAAACCGGTTAGTTCATGTAACAATTTCTTTTGGATGGCGGTAGCAACCGGAGGCAAATCACCTTGCAAGATTTTCACAAAGCATTTATTGTGGGTGGTGAGTCGTTGGTCATATAAAGAAGCCCAAG
>NW_008792715.1:0-204 GCF_000715545.1 Opisthorchis viverrini
GCCTATCACACTTTACGACACATTGGGTAGTATTAAAAAGCTTGGCAGTTTGTGAATTTCAGTAGGTAAGCTAAAGAGATGCTCGTTTTTGGACACAATGCAAAATCATCCGCTTGCAGAAACATCAAGAAATGCTTCTCATCCGAAAGAAATACAACACCATATTCACACATCTTGACCTTGCAGAAGCGTACCACCAAACGT
>NW_008792716.1:0-204 GCF_000715545.1 Opisthorchis viverrini
GCTATCACCCTGGTGGTGCTCAATTTGGTTAATGCATACTCCTCATATTCTTACATGACAACATCCAATCGCTTCGACCGCCATTCCCAACTATCTCCGACTGAACGTCAACTATCGTTTGGGAAAACGGATTGTGTCTCTTTGCCACAGAGGTTAGGAATTTCAAACACTTTGATGCCTGGCATTCTAGAATGCACCCTAACT
>NW_008792717.1:0-204 GCF_000715545.1 Opisthorchis viverrini
AATAACTATGTCTCTTTGGTCGCACTTTCATCCCGTTATGTTGTTGCCTGTCGCGTTTAGATTGCAGCGACCCGATCAGGCCTCAATTAACATGTTTCCTAAAAGTTAGGAAACAAACGCACCACCATTGCTGCATAATGTCCAACAAAGCAGGGTCTGCGACTCAGTACAATATATTTCCTCCTAACCGCTTAGGCAGAAATA
>NW_008792718.1:0-204 GCF_000715545.1 Opisthorchis viverrini
ACCGGTGCAGTAGGCTGCCTGGTACGGGGGCATCGAGGTGAATTTTTAGCTGTCCACTCTGCTGAATCTTGTTCATGATGATCTTTCAAAAGGAGGAACAATACTTTATTGACTTTGTACTGTAAATGTAGAATGTCTGCAAAGTGGTTCTCAATGCCGTGCTGTCGTCTCATCCCAACCAATAAGTGTAAAATATTTTATAGC
>NW_008792719.1:0-204 GCF_000715545.1 Opisthorchis viverrini
GAAGGACGGTGGTAATGTCACTATTGAACTGAGGCCACGAAATGTTGCGAAATCGATCCTGTAACCTTTCCTGTTTTGATTTTGACCAACCAGACTGGTAGATGTTTCCACACTCGCCTCGTAGCTGGTTTCATTGTCTGACCAATGTATCCAGATGAACAAGAGCACTAAGATTGCTGCATACTCAAGGTTGTCAGTGGAATC
>NW_008792720.1:0-204 GCF_000715545.1 Opisthorchis viverrini
ATGATGGCTTTATAAAAGACTGGAAATCGTTGAACCTGTTGACCAGCCGGATTTTACGTTTGTTTGGGGAGATTACTTATACAAATCGCTCATACAGATTTGTCGCTGTCCAGCAACTGCTTTCACCTCAGCGTGCATGGCGCGGTCATTAAGGACGGCTAGACAAGTTTCTGTACCAATTGTTGCTGGTAATTTTTGGTATTC
>NW_008792721.1:0-204 GCF_000715545.1 Opisthorchis viverrini
CCACAAGCTTTAGGATTGTGATAGTCTTGAAGACTTCCGTGTATGGCCTCCTACAAGGGGTGTTCACGGACAGTGCCAGATAAACCGTTGTGACGTTCGCCCCATTTATTCCGCACCGAGCTTGTTTGTATAATTTTACATGATTCGTATGAAAAACTAACCCATGGCTGATGTGACGAATCAGATTGTTCGTTAGCCTTCCTG
>NW_008792722.1:0-204 GCF_000715545.1 Opisthorchis viverrini
CGTCATTCCGTCCTTTCAACTACGTCGCCAGTTGGACTAAATTTTACGGATGCCAGAGGTGGATTGCAGGGTTATTTTGTTGACAGGATTTCCGGCTTATTCCTGATCCACCTAGAACTTCAACCCGAAATACAAGATACTTCTTAAAGAATAATTATGTTTACATATGCAATCTATCACTATTTATAGGCATTCTATTTTGTT
>NW_008792723.1:0-204 GCF_000715545.1 Opisthorchis viverrini
TCAGGTGAGCCTTCTGAATTCGAAAGTGTATTTTCATCAATACAAAGACTACTATTGGAGGATTAATGTTAATCTCAGGTTATATGTGTTGAGCATCACTTCCCAATTAAAACAATATAAAAGAAAATCTTGCCGTGCTCACCCACAATTTGGGAAATTTAGAAAAGTTGTCACGGAAAGTGATGAAATTACAGAGCAAACTTC
>NW_008792724.1:0-204 GCF_000715545.1 Opisthorchis viverrini
CCTAGCTGTCATGCCACCCGAAGAAAGCAGGGGGGCTAGGATACTGCCAGGATATCCAAGTCTAGACGGAAGAAGTCGAGATGCAAAGTTTGAGTTTGAACCACAGACCTTCCAGGCGGTAAGTTAGCGCTCTAACTATTGAGCCATCCTGACTCCTAAGCCTAGAAACGGACTGTTGAGAAGCTCGGGAGTTGGGTTCGAGCC
>NW_008792725.1:0-204 GCF_000715545.1 Opisthorchis viverrini
GTATCACCAAGCTCCCTCCACTAGCGTGAGTCTTTACTGGTGTTCTATTGGTTACTTGCTTCCGCTGTTCAATTGCCATGTCCGTGATAATATTTGCCAATCACCGGTGGTCGTGTGAGGAGATCAGGCAATTCCTAAATGCGATCTCGTCATGTGATCACATCTTCTCTATGCTGACAGAATGTGAGAACACAATCCCGTATC
>NW_008792726.1:0-204 GCF_000715545.1 Opisthorchis viverrini
CGCACTCTGACTAAATCGCAGGAAGCTTATTAGTGCCCGTTTGAATAGGATAAAGAAATGCCCATCAAACGTCAAATTATACTCCAGTAGGGATATATCCAAGGTGGAAATCCACTTAGTTCTGCTGGCCTACCGTACGGTCACCTGGATGGAACAGTGGTATAATCACTCAAAATTGGATACCTACAAAAAGATACAAAGATA
>NW_008792727.1:0-204 GCF_000715545.1 Opisthorchis viverrini
CGAACAGTGCGGAGTTGTTTCAGTCTGGTGCGTGGTCTCCAGTGGCGGCTGGATAACTCATTGGGCTTAAATGCCTGCGAGAGGTGAGAACAAATACAAAGCAAATACTCTCATGCATCAGATTTGTGGAGCAGCCAGAAATTCGCCAAGATCAAGTGAGGGATCTAATATGGTAACTCTGTGAGCTTCGAGGTATGCTGGCAG
>NW_008792728.1:0-204 GCF_000715545.1 Opisthorchis viverrini
GTTGTCCTTCGGTCTTGAGAATAGTTTCCTTACAGTGGCATTCGGTTTGTGGGCCACGAGGACTCCTTTTTGAGCTAATCATCTGGTTGAGGGTGCCGATATATTCTTGACGTAGGACAGAACTACCCGTCTGGTGACTTGTTGCTTGCTGTTGCTGCTTTCGGGATGTCCTCTTCTTCAAGCTTCTCATGATGAAGTACCGTG
>NW_008792729.1:0-204 GCF_000715545.1 Opisthorchis viverrini
CATAATGAAGTAAAAATTGTATCTTCCCAGCAATTTTTTGTGTACCGAGTGCAATTCCAACGGTACATGAGTTGTTTTCACCTGGTTCTGTCACTACTCGGAGGCAGTTATAAAATGTTAGTGAGGAAGGAAATCGTGCTCTTTACTAATTGGGATGCAAACATTTTGTCGGTTCACTCCAATTTTGCCAAAGACCAACATATT
>NW_008792730.1:0-204 GCF_000715545.1 Opisthorchis viverrini
CCAGGGCCGCGTAAAGTGCGGACAAGCTGCTTAGCAAACGAGGGACTGACGGATCCGGGGATAGCTCTACAGAAGTTTCCGCACCTAAACTGATGTCCGTCAAGGGAGCTCACTCTCTCCATTCCTACCTAATTTCGTGATCGATGAGTTACTGAGACGAACGCTGGAAGATTTTCAAAACCCGTGTTCAAGTAGCCTTTGAAG
>NW_008792731.1:0-204 GCF_000715545.1 Opisthorchis viverrini
AAGGTTTCAATGAATATTTCCATAATGATAACAAACGAATGAAAAATGGAAATTCCATGAGGTCAGCACAATCCGGACGCGATTACTTTGATAGCCTTTGAGATTGTTAGAATCCGCCCTCAGATGCTTCCTCCTGTCTTGATCCTACTACTGTCCTAAGTCCGAGTTATGCTTTCAATCTCTTTTGTCTTCTGTCTTCTCCTC
>NW_008792732.1:0-204 GCF_000715545.1 Opisthorchis viverrini
TAAACAAGTTTTATCATAACAAATACGCAGTTTATAATTCAATGAGTGTTTGCCTCTATTACTGAAGGTCCACGCCAGGAAGTAGCAATTGGGATGTACCCTTTTATAATTTTTTTGGCGAAGTTGTATTTTCGTTGCCATTGAAAACAATAAAAGTATAGGCGGTGTAAAACCTTAATATGAGTGCAATAAAAACTGCAGCAG
>NW_008792733.1:0-204 GCF_000715545.1 Opisthorchis viverrini
AAGTATCTGTTATCTCCAGACGTGGTTGGTTACTTGTGGGATGACGGTTTCCTGGTTTCATTGGCCCGTTGGCGATCAGTGCTGCGTTTTGGTCTTTTTTCCTTCGATTTGGTTGGCCATCCGGACGCGCCCTATTTTTGGTGGTTTTTTGTTTTGTTTTCTTTCTGGCTGACCCATGCATTGCGCTATGGTCTGACCTTCTCG
>NW_008792734.1:0-204 GCF_000715545.1 Opisthorchis viverrini
AAAATTCTGCTGACCACTATCACACCAAAAGTAGCAGTTAGATTAAACTTGAATAACCATTGAGTTTCACTCGTTATTTGTATTGTGGAGGCAAAAGAGTTTATCGAGTGCTTAGAGACAATGGGCGTTTGCAAATCGTATTAACTGACAGAATACTACACATATGACAAAGCAATTTCATTAAAAAATCAGGGGAGTTTGTGT
>NW_008792735.1:0-204 GCF_000715545.1 Opisthorchis viverrini
GGTGGTACTTCTTTACTTGACTCAGCAGCAGACCTTGTAAGGTTGCCTTTCTATCAATTCGAATGCAATTGGAGTATCTTTGATAGCTTCCATAAGTGTACATCGTATTTCCCGTTCAGCAGAGATTTGAGCTGTAACGAAAACTTCCGAGTCCAATGCTCCATTTCTAAAAACCTTGATAATGCATCTGCCTGACCGATCTTG
>NW_008792736.1:0-204 GCF_000715545.1 Opisthorchis viverrini
TTTCCGAGGTGACTCAAAACGAGGGAGGGCTGATGAGGCTGCTTTATGTTTACATGCATCCCTGCACATCTGGATTGCCCCCTCCGATGCCACTTCTCGGATGCATTATGGATTCAAATCCCGCCGCGTGTGTCCGATTCTCTCCTTTTCGATATGGTCCACCGTCGCCCGTCGAGTCCTCCGGAAGATGACCAGTTTCTCACA
>NW_008792737.1:0-204 GCF_000715545.1 Opisthorchis viverrini
GAGTAGTCTGTTACGTCCATAACCTGAGTAGTCCTCTTTCTTAACGAGGGAAGATGCTGGCGCGGCGCTCACTGCTCACACATATTTAGGTAAGTTTTGTGACTCGTCTTGCTCCCTTATTTCGTATCACAAGGCACATATCTGTAATTTCGTTTGATTACGATCAACAGTATAAAAAATAAATAAATAGATAGATAGATAGAT
>NW_008792738.1:0-204 GCF_000715545.1 Opisthorchis viverrini
CCAGGAAGCGAAGGATCGATATATTTTCACGACCATTCAAAGGACACAACAGCTTCGTGTCCTGGCTAACCTCCACTTTGTCTGTTCGAGGATGTCGGGGAAGTCCTCAACCGATGATTGTCTAGCTCAGTCACCTCTATGTGCGAGAAACAGACGGTCTCAGACAACTGAGGTAAGTCGATAGTATTGGAGGGATTTCAACTG
>NW_008792739.1:0-204 GCF_000715545.1 Opisthorchis viverrini
ACAAACGCTTCTAACTGCAGGCCAGTCTACCTTCTTTGTACATGGGACATCTGTTTGTTGTACTTGTTGCTCACCCGTCCAACGCAACCTTCACAGAATAACTCCCCAGACTGAGCTATTAGAATGGGTCCACAGCTACCACCCTTGTATGTCCTTGCATATTTACAAACTGGTTGTCGCGCCATATTTAGGTATCAAAATTTA
>NW_008792740.1:0-204 GCF_000715545.1 Opisthorchis viverrini
AAAACTTCGTCAGCTCATGTGACTGGTTGGTCAAGATTTAAGGCGAAGGGAGAATCAATTAGCTAAGCCACGCTGAATCAGAATTGGGTGTGTTCTAAGGGATTCGTTTGTCAGGATGAGTCAACAAGTGCTAAGAACGATGGAGGACCTATATGGATTTGGGTCCAGCTTAGGACCGTCTGTGTGGATGAGCTAGTGCTAACA
>NW_008792741.1:0-204 GCF_000715545.1 Opisthorchis viverrini
GCGACTGACGAAACACCAGGTGTAGGTGGCGGAATTCCACACGGCGCCCGCATTACCGCTAGCAGTCAAGTCCTGCCACGGCCGAGACAGCTATCCCACGAAATATTGGCCAATAATCGGGACGCTGCCGGTCCGGCATCAAGCCGACTTCTGACTGGTCGAAAGTCTGCACCCTAAAACCAATCATGACCCAGTATTGGCAGA
>NW_008792742.1:0-204 GCF_000715545.1 Opisthorchis viverrini
GAGTAATATTTACATTTAAAGTTTCAATTTCATTGGGGGATCGGATGTTCCATTGGATGCAATTAAGGGGAACATGGGGAAAACCGAGGACTATTTTCATGTGGTCCAATTCAGTGGTTTTCGCAGACTGGAACGAATCTAATAGGCCTAGCTCAATCTACAGTTGATGCGCTAAGGCGCATGTTTCGTTTGAGTGAGACCAAC
>NW_008792743.1:0-204 GCF_000715545.1 Opisthorchis viverrini
GCCTCCTGGCGGTCGGCCGGTGTGTCGAATTTCGCTGCAAGGACTTGATTCGCGGCGGCCACGTCCATCTTCTGAGGGCTTCTCCTAGTCGCATCTATGGCTGCCTTCGTCCGGCACCTGAGGAGGGTCTTCAACGCCGCCAAATTTGTTCGGTCGGCATCGAGTCCAGTAGCTTCCGCAACCTCCTCAAAGTCCCCAGAAAGG
>NW_008792744.1:0-204 GCF_000715545.1 Opisthorchis viverrini
ACCTGAGCTCACCAACACAGGGCAGTCAAGGCGCCATAAAACGTGTCCTTGATGGCATCAGAGATACAGTCGGATGGAGTGTAAGCTGGTACGAAAGACAATCAGCGATCAACTTCCCGTTTGTGAATCCCTTTTATGGAATTTGTCAGGCAAACCGCACCGGGACAAACATCAACGGGTGACCAGTCATGCAACGATCCTTTT
>NW_008792745.1:0-204 GCF_000715545.1 Opisthorchis viverrini
GGTGAAGTGCATGGAGCACCCGCAAGGTGAATGCCCGTGTTTTGAGGCGGTTTGTAGAAATTGGAGTATTGCGAATCCCATAATTTGTTCCTTCCAGGCGACAAGCATTTTCATATTCATGTTGGCAGTGATGCCACCTTGCCACAAGGAGGATGAGTTAAAGATGGCCTATCAAAGTCTACACACTCTGTGGACGTCGACCCA
>NW_008792746.1:0-204 GCF_000715545.1 Opisthorchis viverrini
GTACCAAGGTTCTTGTTTGTAAGAATGTACAAACTTTCCATCTGCATTTATTTATCCAGTGTGTAACTATGGTGAGCAGGCTGCAAGAAGCCAGCTGGCTGTCGTTTCTGCGGCAGTCCATCTGTTGTTAAGTTTCACGAACATATTGACTGATCGACTGCGAGTTGAACCATCACAGCGGCCATTACCTCCACCGATTGCCAA
>NW_008792747.1:0-204 GCF_000715545.1 Opisthorchis viverrini
AAACAATCACGTCATAATCAACACTGGACTTGAAAGTATAAGTAATCTTGGCATCATCAGCAGACAGCCGGGGAGGCTTACTTTGGTGGAGTGGGATCCGAAGTAGAGCCAGTAATAATTTTGCTTCTGTGAACCGGGGACCAGCCGAAGCAAATGAATGGCAGCAATGCATCGCGTTCATAGCAGCATCCGCAGAAGTTTGAA
>NW_008792748.1:0-204 GCF_000715545.1 Opisthorchis viverrini
GCATATCGTTGGAGAAGTACGTAACCTTATTTCTAGATGTGGATAAACAATGCGCAAAGATGAGACAAGCACATTCGTTCGAACCCTCTATTTTAGACAGATCAACCGCTGTGACGCCGTATGTGGGAAGCCCTCTCCCCTGGACAGTCATGATAACAAACTATTTAGCACATCACAGGTGCAAAACGATCTAAATCTCGTGGA
>NW_008792749.1:0-204 GCF_000715545.1 Opisthorchis viverrini
AGAAGGCGCATTTGTTTTGGATGAACAGACCAAAAACATCTCGACGTTTTGGTCTGTGACCAAACCTTCCCGATCTGGGATACACAGACTGCATTGTTGCCATAGTCTAAGAAGAAGAGAACGCGCGTGTGTTTCCGAATAAATGGACAAAAGGTACCCCGACATTTAGTATGCACTTCGCACTCTCGAATTTTAAGGTCGCCC
>NW_008792750.1:0-204 GCF_000715545.1 Opisthorchis viverrini
ATATAGGCAGTTGAATCTTGAGTTTGCATACTGCTATCAAGAAAATAAGCGTCTGGTGGAATAATTTGGCCCTAGGTAGTCATTCTCCCTGGCGCCACACTCACTGCCTCTTCGGCCTTAACGTGAGTAATTAGCAAACAAGTTCAGATATAAACGGTGCAACAAGTGAACACCGAAAACATGTAGCAAGTATGTCGGGACTCA
>NW_008792751.1:0-204 GCF_000715545.1 Opisthorchis viverrini
TAATTCAAGTAGATCACTCTGGCTTTCGGTCACATTACGCATGCAAAATGCAGCCGGACAAAAGTCTTGAACCATATATTTTCCCACATAGTAAGTTGTTTCTTGCCCACAGAGTTTTAGACGTGATGATCGAACTGGCTTGTGTGTAAACCCTTTGTCATTATAACCGCAGTTCTTAAATTTGTCGGACGAGTGCTAGGATGT
>NW_008792752.1:0-204 GCF_000715545.1 Opisthorchis viverrini
ATGCACCCTACTTTGGAAGGTGTTTCATTCTAATTTCTGTGGCTAACCGGACCGAATTACGGCGAAAATATGAAGAAAAACCATCTTCTAACACCAATAATTTTCTTAAGCATGGTGTTACTCTTGCTGGCAGGACAGGTAGGTGAAAATTGCCAATGTTTACAACATCATTCGTTTTTTTATTGATTGTAACGAGGACCTGAT
>NW_008792753.1:0-204 GCF_000715545.1 Opisthorchis viverrini
TCGGTCGTCAACTGGAATTCAACATCCCGGTTTCTTGTTTCTAAGTTTGTCCTCTGAGCAGTCCTCATGCTGCCCTGGTGGGCTCGATCAATGCAGCCATTACTTAGTCACCGGGTTGCCGTGTCAGTCACAACACTCAAACTTCCACAGGCTTGCCCGTTCAAACGTGCCCAATCAGGGTCTTCCAGAGGGAGTGAGTAGTGG
>NW_008792754.1:0-204 GCF_000715545.1 Opisthorchis viverrini
ATAACAAAAGCCACTGTTACTTTCATCTTCTGATGCCCGCTTTGTTCGATTACTGAGTGGAGGAAATCTGTGGTTGGCCAAGCTAGGCTACTGGGAGACAATAATTTCCTCTTGGTATGTAAACAGCACCGTATTACGCAGCAATGACCTGTTCTCACACATGAGCTCGAGTCAGTGAGCCAGTCAGTCAACTCGTAGTAGAGA
>NW_008792755.1:0-204 GCF_000715545.1 Opisthorchis viverrini
GATAATGTCATGCTTAGGATTTGAGACTCCCAGTGAACATAGAAGTCAGCGTAAGTGCGATGGAGAAAGCCGCTAAAGTTTGCAAACAGCTTTGTTACTGGAGATCAGGAACACTCGATTTTCCATCCCTGATCTTGAGAAATTGCTTCATGCTCATATTGATACATTTATGCTATTCAAGTCATAAAATGTGGTCAATCGATT
>NW_008792756.1:0-204 GCF_000715545.1 Opisthorchis viverrini
ACAAAACCGAGCTGAAATGGATGCTAGGCTGATACTTCAGAGCCTTACCATCGAGTGCGAACGCCTAGCAGAATAGAAGTAAGGCATGACCGTTATCAGCTAACCGACTGTAACTCCCAGGATTTTTCTATGTGCAAAAAATTCCACTATGAGTTTAGATACATGAGTAATCCTCCCGCATATTTCACATCATCACTTGTGTTG